>NC_133324.1:854501762-854574262 GCF_042186555.1 Aquarana catesbeiana
TGGCTCAGTTAAGATCTATTAACGATATCACTTACTAGTCCATTAATATACATTAAGCAAATTTGTGATTTTTAATACTGGCTAAATATCTTGTTATAATGACTTAATGAAATGGCTTGGCGAATAAGATTAATTGCTGTGTGTTCTCAGCTAATGCTGTTTAAGTTAACACTTTGCACCTAAGTCTATATTAAGGTTATGTGCATTTGTTTCAAATTACTGTTCATCATTGGTCTATATAAAGTAGCCCCAGCTCTCTGCTTCCAGTCCTTCAAAGGTACTTATGCATGGAAGTGCAGGGTCTTGTGTCTAGGGCTTTTACTACAGGGAATGCCCGCCAAAACAAAACTGAACTCAAGACATACAGAAAAGATTCAACTTTTTTATTCATTTTTATTTATTAAAACATTGTGAAATGCATTTTAATTAGAACCTATGTATTGGAAGAAAAAGTGTAGAGTTCAATGGGGCTATGAGGAGTGAGTGTAGTCATATGTGTTAATGGCTGAATTACCAGTCACAAAAAAAAAGCCTTAAAAAGAAAATTAATGCATCAAGGTAAAAAAAACAAGAAAAAAAAAAACCTTGACTTTAGAGCCACTTTAAAGTGGAGTTCCGCCAGAATAAAAAAAAAAAAAATTAAGTCAGCAGCTACAAATACTGCAGCTGCTGACTTTTAAAATAAGGACACTTACCTGTCCATGGCTCCCGTGATGTCCTCACCCGAAGCCGAACGTCCCTCAGCTCCTGGGTGGAGGGGCCAGCATCTTCGGTAAGGGAATCAGGAAGTGAAGCCTTGCGGCTTCACAGCCAGGTTCCCTACTGTGCATGTGCTGCATGTCCCGACTGGTCCCTGCTGTCTTCTGGGACCTATGTGTCTCCCAGAAGGCAGCGGGGGTATGGAGATGGGGCCGGACATGGTGTAGATCGCCGCAGATTCTGCAGCGATCTATCGCCGAAAGTGGGAGCAAATACCTGTATTAGACAGGTATCTGTTCCCCCCCGTTCCCCCTGAAAGGTGCCAAATGTGACACCGGAGGGGGGAGGAACCGGATAAGCGGAAGTTCCATTTTTTTTGGGTGGAACTCCACTTTAATGTTGGAGAGCTTCCCTTACTTCCTGTTGAGTAAAATTTTGCCAGCAAGACAGTGAGGTTAAATCTCTCTAACGGACTCCTAGATAGCAGTATAAACTGGACAGGTGTTCTTTTCTGATTTATCCAAAAAAAAAAGTGTTGGCTGGACATAGCTTTAAGGGATTTATTTATATAATGTGCATATGTCTCAGCATTCATGCAAATGTTCATACCACAAAAATGCACTCCAGATGCATTCTGAATGCAGTTTTGAATGTGCGTTTCTAACGCGCTTTTGGCGCGTTCCAGTGCATTTTAGATGCATTTCCGGATGCATTCTAGATGCTATTTTTTTCTTTTTTTCCTGTTTTTCTTTTCACTATTCTTTGGTCTGGTGCGTTTTTTTTTAAGCATTTTTTTTATGTGTTCCAGTGCCAGAAAAATGCAGCATGTTCTACTTTTTTTTTTTCTGGAACTGGAAAGCCCTGAAACTGATTGCACTGGTATATACTATGCCATTGGAAACCATATAACCTACTTTTCATGTGTTTTTGATGCAAAAAAAAAAAAACGCACTGGATTGCATGTGGTGTGACCCTTAGTCTAAAGTGTTAGGCTATTTCCTATATTGGTTGAATGTTCTTTACTTCTTTACTACTTTACTTCTTCTGGTCAAATGCTATTTTCACTTAGGAATGAAAGCGGTGTTCTGGTGTTCCCCTTAAAAAAAAAAAATTAAAAGTCAGCAGCTACAAATACTGCAGCTGCTGACTTTAATAATTGGACACTTACCTGTCCCGGGGTCCAGCGATGCGGGGGAATGAAGCCCTGCTCGTCTCCCCCTCCGCTCGGCGGTGCCGGCATTTTAACTGTGGGCGCACAACTGTGGCTTCACAGCGGGGCACCCACTGCGCATGCGCGAGCCGCGCACTGTGATTGGCCGTGCAATCATCTGGGACCGGTCACGTGTCCCAGATGATTGAAAGAGGGAGGGGAAAGAGGCGATCTCCCTTCCTGCGCCAAGGGAAGTGACGTCAGGAGCCCAGGCAAACTACGAGGGACCCCCTAGCAACAGGCATTTAGAGGTGAGTAAATTTCACCAAATGTTTTTTTTTTAATTTTTTTTAGGCACATTAATTATTATTTTTTTGGGGGGGGGTGGAACTACACTTTCAGGAATGGTACATTTCACACATTACAAACATTATGAGTATTGTTCATGTCATGGAGATTTATTTTTTTTTAAATAGTGTTGTACAATGCTTTATCTGTTTAATGTTTCAGCTCTGTCCATATGTTTACAAATTGGACCTTATAAACTGATTCACTTATGACCCAAGAGAAAGCAGAAGTTGTCTTCTTTTAGAATTTCTATCTCTTACGGAAACCCCTTATAGTGATTGTAAGGGCTAGTTTTTTTTTTTTAAATAACAAACATATCATACTTATCTCCACTGTGCAGCTCGTTTTGCACAGTGTGGCCCCGAACCTCGTCTTCTGGAGTTCCCCGGCGGCTCTCATGGCTCCTCCCCACATCAGATAACCCCCTAGGAGAAGCGCTCTCCCTGGGGGTCACCTTGCGGGCGTGCTCCCGAGTCCAGCATTCGGCGTCCATAGACGCCGAATGCAGGACTCGGCCCTGTCCCCCAGCGGCCGCGTCATTGGATTTGATTGACAGCAGCGGGAGCCAATGGCTAAGCTGATATCAATCTATCTAATGAACAACCGAGAACCCCCTAGCAGGGAGACGGCATGTCCCCGTGGGACAGGTTCGAGGGGTTACCTTGCGGGCGTGCTCCCGAGTCCAGCATTCGGTGTCCATAGCCACTGAATATATGACTCGGCCCCGCCCCAGGCGCCCACATCAATGGATTTGATTGATAGCAGTGGGAGCCAATGGCTGCGCTGCTATCAATCTATCCAATCAAGAGCCGAGAACTCTGGGCAGAAGATAGCGCGTCCCCGCCCGGTGAAGTTACAGGGCTCAGGTGAGTAGAATGGGGGGGGGGGGGGCTGGGGGGACGGTCACTGCCAGGTGTTTTTTCAAAAACACGAGGGTTTACAACCCCTTTAAGGCCCTGTTTGAACAGAGTAGACAGAGAAGGGGAGGGAGTCAGTTGTTGGTATAAACTGGATCTTGAACTACTAAGCTCCATGAACAACATAATAACATTTGAAAAAGTGCCTACAGCTCCCCCTACTGTCTTGAAATTCAAATATAACTGTATAATATTTAGTTAGCTAACAAAAGTTTAAAAAAAAAAAACAATTTTACTCCTGGCTATGATAAAGAAAATATATGCAATTCCTTTACACATTATTTTAAAGCAGATATTTTATACTTTTATCAATATGCAGTGGAAGCCCTTTCAGGTTTTATCAAGGCCTCATGGTGCTTCCCATATGTGCTGCAGCAGATGGAGACCAGTGTAGAAACTAGCATTCCTACTGGCACAAGATGGGATTACTGGTTCATACTTTCCGCAGTCATTTCTGTAAGAAAGTCTGTCTGTGTCACCTAGAGAATGCAAAGGAGCATCTGAGTAGATGTTTTGTGCTAAAAATGTTTATTTGAGATGAAAAAAATGTCTGTATTTTATTGGAGGCACGCCAAAAATGTCTTTTTATTGCCTATAGTAATCCATTTCAGCTGGTTTTTTTTTGTAGTTCAAGTTTAAAAAGAAGCAACTGTTGGGCCCGTTTATACCACACAGCAAGGCACCACACAAACACACAAGCTTCCTGCGTTAAAGCATGCTGAGTCAATCATTCACTTTAACGAACAAACATATAGGTGCTGTCTGCAATTTTTGCAGTCAGAACAAATGACAGGGCACCATGTGTTGAGCTGTAGTGCATGGTAGGGCACATGCGTTTCTGTTGTTGTTTGGGATGCCATTCACAGTTGTAGCGCTACCCCCGAAGGAGCCGCTTGGTGAATTTGGATTCTCTGATCTCCTCCTCAACTCAAAGAATGACCTCAACCCCTCTGACACACCTGGTTAAATAAAATTACTGCAAACACATTTAAGGACACATGTGGATTATCACAAAAAATAGACACACACCTGGTAGGGATAAACAAGTTGAATATATTAGCACGGTTTAAAGCATATGGAAACTCACAACACTGTTAAACCTTGCTACAAATAACTAATACATTAGAAAAGACAAACTTCAATATTTAGCAACTGCAGGTATAGAAAGGGCAGTCATCTATATGCCCTTAACACAGGCGCTGAGAGGGAGGAGAGAAGATTTGTCAATTTCTCAGCTCCTTCTGGGTAGGGATGAGCTTTGTGTTCGAGTCGAACCCATGTTCGACTCAAACATCGTCTGTTCGCCCGTTCGCCAAATTGCGAACGATATGGGCCGTTCGCGCCAAATTCGTGTGGCGCGTCACGGCCCATAATTCACTGCGGCATCGCAGTGCATTGCTGGCTGATGATTGGCCAAGCATGCACTATGACCCGCATGCTTGGCCAATCACAGCGCCGTCTGAACAGAGAGCCGTAATTGGCCAAAGCCAAGGAGGCTTTGGCCAATTATGGCTCAGGGGATTTAGTACACGCCCCACACTATATAAGGCCGCCTGCACGGCGGCCCTGTGTAGTGTGTGTTCCGGCGTTGAAAGAGATAGACAGAGAGACAGTGTCATTTGATTTGAGTTAGATAGATTAGGCAGAACAGTCAGTCAGTTTAGCTGCACTTACAGTGTATTGTGTATATATATGCATCCCAGGTGTTGCATATATATATATATACACTGTATTCAGTTTAGCTAGATCCGTTCCTGTTATCTTCCTACTGACAGGCAGGCTTGTCTTGTTACAGTATTTACAGCTACCTGAAGAAAATTGCTGGTGTTCTTTTGATCCTATTAGTACCACAGTCAGGCAGCTAGACTATTTACAGTTAGTGCAGTGCGTCCTGCTCACAGTGTTCAGCTAGATCAGTTCCTGTTATCTTCCTACTGACAGGCAGGCTTGTCTTGTTACAGTATATACAGCTACCTGAAGAAAATTACTGGTGTACTTTTGATCCTATTAGTACCACAGTCAGGCAGCTAGACTATTTACATTTAGTGCAGTGCGTCCTGCTGACAGTGTTCAGCTAAACCTACAAGTTAGTGGGGTGCGTCCTGCTCACAGTGTTCAGCTAAACCTACAAGTTAGTGTGGTGCATCCACCTCACAGTGTTCAGCTAAACCTACAAGTTAGTGCGGTGCATCCTGCTCACAGTGTTCAGCTAAAACTACACGTTAGTGGAGTGCGTCCTGCTCACAGTGTTCAGCTAAACCTACAAGTTAGTGGGGTGCGTCCTGCTCACAGTGTTCAGCTAAACCTACAAGTTAGTGGGGTGCGTCCTGCTCACAGTGTTCAGCTAAACCTACAAGTTAGTGTGGTGCATCCACCTCACAGTGTTCAGCTAAACCTACAAGTTAGTGCGGTGTATCCTGCTCACAGTGTTCAGCTAAAACTACACGTTAGTGGAGTGCGTCCTGCTCACAGTGTTCAGCTAAACCTACAAGTTAGTGGGGTGCGTCCTGCTCACAGTGTTCAGCTAAACCTACAAGTTAGTGGGGTGCGTCCTGCTCACAGTGTTCAGCTAAACCTACAAGTTGGTGTAGTGAGACCTCTGCACAGTGTTCATCTAAAGCTACAAGTTAGTGCAGTGCGTCCTGCTCACAGTGTTCAGCTAAACCTACAAGTTAGTGGGGTGCGTCCTGCTCACAGTGTTCAGCTAAAACTACAAGTCAGTGCTGTGCGTCCTGCTCACAGTGTTCAGCTAAAACTACAAGTTAGTGTGGTGCGTCCACCTCACAGTGTTCAGCTAAACCTACATGTTATTTTTTTGCGAGCTCTGCACAGGGTTCACCTAAAGCTACCTGTAGAAGGTTGGTGGTGTTTTCCTGATCCTATCACTACCGCAGGCAGCTAAAAAAGCTACAAGTTAGTTTTTTGCGAGCTCTGCACAGTGTTCAGCTAAAGCTACCTGTAGAAGATTGGTGGTGTTCTCATACTACAGGCAGGCAGTTGATTTTGCTAGCTGCAGTATCAGTACATATATATATATATATATATATATATATATATATATATATATATATATATATATATATATATATATATATCCCAGCTTAGTGCAGCTACAGGCCATTAGTATGTCTGGAAGGCCAAGAAGGAGAGGCAGACAGTCACAAGCCAATAAGAGAGGGCAAGCAGGCTCTGTGTCTAGTGCTGGTTGTGGTGACGGTGCATCCTCATCAGCACGTGGCCGTGGGACACGCTTGGCCTTTTTTTCGGCAGCTGGCCATGTTGAGCCGCAACATGCGGAAGACTTGGTCGAGTGGATGACCAAGCCGTCCTCATCCTCCTCATCCTCTCTCACCCATGCCCAGGGTACTTTGTCTGGCAAAGCAGCGGCCTCTTCCCTCGGCTCAATGTCATCAGTGACTCCTTCCCTAGCCCCACCATATCCTCCTGAGGAGTCCCTCGAACTGTTTGACCACAGTGTTGGGTACATGCTCCAGGAGGATGCCCAGCGTTTGGAAGGCTCTGATGATGATACTGAGCTCGATGAAGGCAGTAACATGAGCACGGACAGAGGGGGTGCCCAAGAAGGACAGCAATCTGGCAGTCATGCACCCCCTGCTGCAGCATACTGCCAGGTTTGCTCTAGTGATGAGGAGGGAGGGGATGATGAGGTCACTGACTCAACGTGGGTGCCTGATAGGAGAGAGGAAGAGGAGGAGGAGGAGGAGGCGGCACATCACCAACGAGGCAGGATGCCCTCCAGGCAGCACATTGACTGCATCACACCCCAAAGCTCCACATGTGCAGGGTGCTGCAGTCTCTGCGCGTTATTCAAAAAGTTCTTTGGTGTGGGCATTTTTTGAGACGAGTGCATCAGATCGCACCGCTGCTATTTGCAACATATGTCTCAAGCATATCTCGCGTGGCCAAAACATCTCCCGCTTGGGTACCACATGCTTGACCAGACATATGTTGACCTGCCATGCAGTTCGTTGGCAAACGTATCTAAAAGACCCACACCAAAGAACAAAGAGGACCTCTCCTTGCTCCTTATCAGCTGAGATCTCCAACCCCACTATACCTTCAGTCCTCTCTGAGACCTGCACTGAGAGGAATGAAGGTGTAGAATTAGGTGTGTCACAGCCAAGTACTTGTGGGCAATCTGCTTTTGGTACACCGACGTCAGATTGTACCAGGCAAATTTCCCTGCCCCAGCTGCTGCACCGCCTAAAGAAGTTTGCTCCCAGCCATCCACATGCGCAGCGGTTGAATGCTAGCTTGGCAAAATTGCTAGCACTTCAACTGCTGCCTTTTCAGTTGGTAGACTCTGCCCCCTTCCGTGAGTTTGTGGAATGTGCGGTTCCTCAGTGGCAGGTACCCAAACGCCACTTTTTCTCACGGAAGGCGATTCCGGCTCTCTACCGCCATGTGGAAGGCAATGTCCATGCCTCGCTGGACAGGGCAGTCAGCGGTAAAATGCATATTACCGCTGACTCATGGTCCAGCAGGCATGGACAGGGACATTACCTAAGTTTCACGGCACATTGGGTGACTCTGCTGGCAGCTGGGAAGGATGCAGGACAAGGTGCAGTAGTGCTGGAGGTTGTTCAGCCACCACGCCTCCAAAATGCTAATGATTGTGACACACCTCTCTCTTCCACCCCCTCCTCTTCTTCTTCCTCCATGGCCTCTTCCTGTGCTTTGTCCTCGGAACCAGCGGTGCTCCGTAGCCGTTCAAGGGGCTACGCAAGTACGCAGGCCAAAAGATGCCATGCGGTGCTTGAGCTGGTGTGCTTGGGGGACAGGAGTCACACTGGGGCAGAGGTTCTGTCAGCTCTGCAGGGGCAGGTTCAGAGGTGGTTGACGCCATGCCAACTTAAGGCAGGAATGGTGGTTTGCGACAATGGCACCAACCCCCTCTCTGCCCTCCGACAGGGACAAATGACCCATGTGCCCTGTTTGGCTCACGTCCTTAACTTGGTGGTGCAGCAGTTCTTGGGCAGGTACCCGGGCTTACAGGATGTCCTGAGGCAGGCCAGGAAAGTCTGTGTGCATTTCCGCCGGTCATATAATGCCAGTGCTCGGCTGACGGACCTCCTAAAGGAGTTTAGCCTGCCCAAGAACCGCCTAATCTGTGACATGCCCACCAGGTGGAACTCAACGTTGGCCATGCTGCAGCGGCTGCACACGCAGCAGAGGGCCATCAATGAGTACCTGTGCGACTATGGCACCAGGACAGGGTCAGGGGAGCTTGGTTTTTTTTCCCCACGCCAGTGGGCCATGATCAGGGATGCATGCACTGTCCTGTCACCATTTGAGGAGGCCACGAGGATGGTGAGCAGTGACAGTGCATGCATCAGTGACACTGTCCCCCTTGTCCACCTGTTGGAGCACACACTGCGTGGAATAATGGACAGGGCACTTGAGGCAGAACAGAGGCAGGAAGAGGAGGACTTCCTTAGCTCTCAAGGCCCCCTTTCTCCAGACAGTGTTCCTGCGTGCCCGCCGATCACACAGTAAGAGAACGTGGAGGAGGAGGAGGAGGAAGATTGTGTCAGTATGGAGGTGGAGCCTGGTACTCAGCATCAGCAGCAGTCTTTAAGGGATCAATCCCAAGAAACACATGGACTTGTACGTGGCTGGGAGGAGGTGGCTGCGGACCATGTTGTCCTTAGTGACCCAGAGGACTCCGGACCGAATGCCTCAGCAAACCTACGCTGCATGGCCTCCTTGATCCTGCAAAGCCTGCGTAAGGATCCTCGTATTCGTGGTATCAAGGAGAAGGACCAATACTGGCTGGCAACCCTCCTTGATCCACGTTACAAGGGTAAGGTTGCAGACCTTATCTTGCCATCGCAGAGGGAGCAGAGGATGAAACATCTTCGGGAGGCCTTGCAGAAAGGTCTGTGCAACGCGTTCCCAGAGACTGGGAGGTTACAAACTCCTGTTTCTGGACAACGTGTTGGTGAGGCTTCGGGCAGTCAAAGAAGGAGCGGTGGAGAAGGTGGCCGTCTGACCGATGCATTCAGACAATTTTTTGGTCCGCAGCCCCAAGGTATGATCGGTTTCAGCAACCATCGCCAGCGTCTGTTTTACATGGTGCAGGAATACCTAGGGGCAAGATCTGACTTGGACACCTTTCCCACCAAAAATCCTCTGGGTTACTGGGTCTTGAGGATGGATCACTGGCCAGAGCTTGCACAGTATGCAATTGAGCTACTGGCCTGTCCTGCATCCAGCGTTCTTTCGGAACGCACATTCAGTGCTGCTGGAGGCTTTGTAACCGATCACAGGGTGCGTCTGTCCACCGACTCGGTTGATCGGCTGACCTTCATAAAAATGAATCAGTCTTGGATCACCACCAGCTACCAAGCACCTGATGCTGATGTAACCGAATAATTGTTTTTGAAATCTCAGATCCCTTCAAAGACTGCCTATGCTGATGCTGAGTGACTATCCCTGAGAAATTATCCTCTTCCTCCTCAATCATCACGCTGATAGCTTGTAAGAACATTTTTGGTTCTGGGCACCACCACCAGTGCCTAAGGCACAATTTTTCAGCCCCTGTTTAACAGGGGCGTGTAATTACAATTTTTGATGCAATACCTTGCAGCAGGGCTCGTTTCTGCGTTACAACTAGAGTATCTGTGAGGGATTGCAGTGTTGTTGCACCAGTGCCTAAGGCCCAATTTTTCAGCCCTTGTTTAACAGGGGCGTGTAATTACAATTTTTGATGCAATACTTTGCAGCAGGGCTTGTTTCTGCGTTACAACTAGAGTATCTGTGAGGGGTTGCAGTGTTGTTGCACCAGCACCAGTGCCTAAGGCCCAATTTTTCAGCCCTTGTTTAACAGGGGCGTGTAATTACAATTTTTGATGCAAAACTTTGCAGCAGGGCTCATTTCAGCATTCCAACTAGAGAATCTGTGAGGGGTTGCAGTGTTGTGGCACCAGCACCAGTGCCTAAGGCCCAATTTTTCTGCCCCTGTTTAACAGGGGCGTGTAATTACAATTTTTGATGCAATACTTTGCAGCAGGGCTCGTTCCTGCGTTCCAACTAACGTGTCTGTGAGGGGTTGCAGTGTTGTGGCACCAGCACCAGTGCCTAAGGCCTAATTTTTCAGCCCCTGTTCAACAGGGGCATGTAATTACAATTCTTGATCTAATATTTCACAGCAGGGCCCATTTCTGCACTCACCAAGAGCGAATGAGGACTTACAGTGTTGTGGCACCAGCACCACCACCACCACCACCAAAGGCCCAATTTTTCTGCCCCTGTTCAACAGGGGCATGTAATTACAATTCTTGATCTAATATTTCACAGCAGGGCCCTGTGAGGGCTTACAAAGTTGTGGCCACAACAACACCTAAGGCCCAAATTTCTGCTGATTATATAGGGCAGGCCCCTACTTTCAAACATCTAACTTACAAACGACTCCTACTTGCAAACGGAAGGAGACAACAGGAAGTGAGATGAAATCTACCCCTAGGAAGGGAAATTCTCTCCTGTAAGAGTTAATATGGGAAAAACATTTCTCATTTCCACTGATGCTTTCCAATCCTTGTTCCACAAAAAACCCAAATTTTCAAAAAACATTTGTCATTGGGACAAAAAGCGAGGTGAAATCTTCTGAAGAGGAGGAAAGACAGCAAAACAAATGTCACAGGGGTGATAACCCTTCCCTATGTTTTCCAAAAAGCTTAAAAAAGATTTTTTGGCTGGAGCTAAACACGTTAAAAATGTACCCGTTCAAAATTACAAACAGATTCTACTTAACAACAAACCTACAGTCCCTGTCTTGTTTGCACCGCCTGTATACTGCTGTTCAGAGTATATAGGGCCTGGTGGCCCCACACCTTTCCTTATTTTAATTTGGGTGCGGGGTTTAAGACCCAAAGGGCCTGGTAATGGACTGGGGGGTACCCATGCCGTTTGTCTCACTGATTTTCATCCATATTGCTAGGACCGGACATTATATTAAACCCGCAAGCAGTTTTAAATGAGATTTTTTCCTTTAAAAATGACATTTAGTGCAGGGACTGTTCTAAACACGGGAAACACACGCCACTTTACAGGCATACTATAGACACCCCCCAGGTACGATATTTAAAGGAATATTTCACTTTTTTTTTTTTTTTTTTTACTTTAAGCATCATTAAAATCACTGCTCCCGAAAAACGGCAGTTTTTAAACATTTTTTTTGCATTGATACATGTCCCCTGGGGAAGGACCCGGGTCCCCAAACCCTTTTTAGGACAATACCATGCAAATTAGCCTTTAAAATGAGCACTTTTGATTTTGAGTCCCATAGACGTCAATGAGGTTCTAACGTTCGTGCGAATTTTCGGTCCGTTCGCAGGTTCTGGTGCGAACCGAACCGGGGGGTGTTCGGCTCATCCCTACTTCTGGGCCGCAAACACCTTTTGAGAGGCAAACACACAACGAAAAGAAAAGGGTTACACAAGTACAGTAAGCACAGTTCTGTAATGTTGCAGGTCCTGAGGTGAAGAATACTAGTGTCTTCTGCTAGCAAACGGTGGGGCCCTTGTTTTAAGAGTAGGTTTAAACAAGCTACTACGCCAAACTACTAGAGATGGCAGCTCCAAACAAGCATTCCATGACACTAAAAAGGGAAATCGGTGTCTGCATGCAGTGTCAGCATGGTGTCAAGAAGAATGTTGGGTTTACACCCGCTCACCAGTCCTCTGTGCGATGACACAACGATAGTCCCAGGTGCTGGTTCAGGCTCCTGATACTCCTAGCGATATTGTAAGGCACTGGATCTCTTGCTGATGGCCGATTGAGTTGACTGTGGGTCATCTCTACTGAGCTGAGTAGTGCTGGGCTGCTGAGTAGGGTCCCTGGGCTAAATAGTAGTTTACCATGTGGCTGTCTCTGCTCCTGGCTTCCCTCAGGTGTCCTCACTCCTCCGTCTCCAGGCAACACTCTACTGGCAGTCTCTGGAAAAGCTTGGCTTTCTCCCCCTCTGATGATGTCTGTCAGTCTCTCTCTCTCGCGCTCTCTCTCTCTCTCTCTCTCTCTCTCTCTCTCTCTCTCTCTCTCTCTCTCTCTCCTGTCAGCACTCTCCCTTTCTTTTACCTCAGTACTTCCTAAAACTCCCCTTTTTCTCCAATATGCGCTGTGTCTCTGAGTTTTTCTGGAAGGACCAGTCAGCATCTCTCTGTCTCCATCTTGTGGCCAAAAAGAGAAATTGCATTACAACATGCCTGCTACATAATAAATTCACCACACCAACATAAGGAGCATCAGTGCAGTTGGTGTAAATGGACCCTTAGAAGAAGCTGCATGACCATTTAAGTACGTATTTTGGGGGGCATGGGTATCCAATTCAAAAAGAATAAGCTTCTTTACTGTACATTAATGATTTCACATTACTGCACCGCAACGACACAATTGTAATTGAGCCTAAGTGACAACTTTAGGACATTTTTTATATGTCCACCCATGGGCTAACCACTATAAAAGAATCTGTGTTTATACCATGAAAAGAACTAGGCCTGTTGTGCAAAGACTAGAGCAATGCGTAAGTGTCCTTGCTACTCTTTGTGACCAATCAAGTATAAATCTGGCAATACACAGACATATTTTGATTAAGACTAAGCTGTCTGATTAACAATATTTACCAACAAATGTTATGTGAGATCCTAGCTAAATAATCCATTCCAATTAAATCAATCAGAGAATCCCTTACACTGTACAGTTGTTGTTACACATTGCTGATTTTACAGCTCAAAGT
The DNA here is from genome assembly GCF_042186555.1 of Aquarana catesbeiana. Lineage (NCBI taxonomy): Eukaryota > Metazoa > Chordata > Amphibia > Anura > Ranidae > Aquarana > Aquarana catesbeiana. The sequence continues at coordinate 854,514,631 of NC_133324.1, forward strand.
AGGTGATGTGTGATTTTATTATAATGGGTATTGTTGCCAATATACCAGAAAAATTTGGAGGGACATTTTTGTGAGGTAGGATAAAACTTCAGCATGGATATGTATGTGACTCTTTTTCAACTAAGAAGGATAACGAATTTCAAAAAACAAATTACGAATTTCAACCAATACAAGAGAAATTATAGCGGATATAACGAATGAATTCGACATGATACGTTCATTCGTTAATGGTTTAATGAAACAAAAGGTCAACTCAGAGTAAATCTTACAGTCCAATCAGATGATTAACTTTGTGCTGGAGGTTGGATTACTGGCAAAGTGCATTCCTGAGAACTGAGTGAGAAGGGTGTTGTATTGTATTTGACCAGAGGAATGAGATATTGGGGGTTACTTACTAAATCTGGTGCCACTCAATCAGCTTCCCGGTTTTATTGCCAAAGCTTAATTGAACAAGCTGAAGTTAGAGGCTGATTGGCTACCATTGCCAAGCTGCTCCAGATTCCTAGTGCACCAGTTTTAGTAAATCTCCCCCAATGTCATTGTGTGTGTGTTAATAGATTCAATAAACAAACAACTTTCCAAACTACGAATCATTATCACGAATATATATACTTACATAAATATCAAATCAAATTGATATACATACAAAACGAATCGATTCAGTATAACGAATATCGACACTCTACAGAAATAATGAATTTATCAAAAAACAAATTAATGTAACATAACGAAATATAACAGAACAAAATGATGTATTTTATGAATGAAAACAAAACAACTAAACAAAATTTTCCCTTGTGCACAAGTCTACTGGATATGATGGGTTCTGCCATAACTTTTTAAGCTATTCGGTCCCCACTGACACACCTGTGTAACTTAAAAGTTTGTATCTTACCACTCTATTATCATGCACAGAAAATAGGTCACAAACAACTGGAAGGTAGACTGAAAGGATGTATTATAGCAATGCAGCGAAACGATGCATAAACCAATAAACAGGCAATTTGACTTTTCTAAAGATACTGTACTTGATCATGTGAACACTGACCCATACCATGGCAATCAACTGAGCTGTAGTAATGCTAAACCAAATTTTAGCTGATGTAAACAGGGTTTAAAGTATCAGCATTAACTAACCCAAATAATTGCTCTTGTGTGCACACTATGCATATGGCCTCAATAGCAGATATATTCATAACAAAGCGATACCCCTGGAGGTGACTACAAGTGCCAGGTGCCTAACTGGCAAAATTAGCCGGTTATCAATGGGGCCCTTCTGTAAGGTGGTGCACGTGTAGATGTCCCTTTTAAGGGTGTGCAATGGATGCTTCCTCCCACAAAAGACCCCAATCTCTACAGAACTGAACAAAAGAAAAGTCCCATCTATCCTCCTTTTGTCAGCAGGGATTTCTGGGTAGTGAAGTTCACAACTAAATAGCCTCAATTTCTCAGCACTCCTTGTGGACTACATATCCCAGTGTCCATGATGTCTGCATAACAAGTTCTCCTTTCTCCTGATTGGCTCAGAGCCTTGCTGCCAGGAGAGAGTGGGAGCAGGATCCAGCGGGGGGATTTCCCACAGTACACTCTGATGCTGCCAGGAGGAAAGTGAGGGTTGAGAGGAACACAGCCCAGTCCTCTAGCTGCTCTGTAACTGGTAACAGCACCATGGGGGATTGGTGTGAGCAGGGAAGTCACACAGCCGGCTACAAGAATAAGAACAGATACTAAGAATTACACCCAGCATACAGGATGAGAGAAATGTTACTGTGCAGCCCCCATACGTACAGCATAAGTACTGATACTGAGAAATACACGTGTACAGAACATGAGAAGTGTTACTGTGAACATGAGAACTGCATTCAGCATATGGGAGTGTTATTATGGCCACACACACTTCAATAAATGATCATTTTCTTTTCAATTGATCTGTTCCCCAATGAATAATCGATCTACTATATATTCAATAGCCCATTTAATTGATATGCCACACACAGGAAAATGGATTTCGATCAATAGTTTTGATAATGTTAGGTCATAACTTACATTCATAAGTTATTGATCGTATGTTAGTTTCCACCATGTTATCTCATAATTTGATTGGTCAAAATACAATTATATTCAAGAACAAAGTGTTTCTATGCTTTAAATCAATGCAAAATTATCACAAATTTTATGCCCTGGCCAATCAGATTAGTTTGATCAAATCCGATCTAAATTTAATCTAAATAAATGGGAAGGAAAGTTACAGCTATTCGATTGTTTGCGGATTTGATCATTTAATATAATTGCATTTCTGATAATAAAATTTAAGTGTGTATGGCCATCATTTCTGTGCCCATACTTTTAGAGTAGGAAAAGATACTGGAAATTACACTCAGAATGCAAAAGATATGTTATTAAGGATAACAGGATTTTTTTAAATTTGATAAATCTATATATTTTATTGGATAGTTTAGGTGTAAGATTACACTAGTCTGTAGAGTACAAGAGGTAGGTCAGAAGCAAAAAATAAATTAGCAAGCAAAGGACATTCATGACTGGGTGAAGAGGGGAAACATGGATGGAAAGGGTTAAGGCATGGTTATATGTTGCATTCACTGGCCTGATTGGTGGAAGCATGAGTCCAGGTGGGGCTTCAGCCAGGCCAGGAAAAGGTAGAGAGACAGATACCTCAGTCGGTGGTAATTGGATGGAGAGAGAACTGCCCACCCACCCACTGCTTTCGGTATGGTTCCTAGGTTTGACGTCACAGCAGCCTAGCAGTTGTGGTCTTTGGAGGTAGTAAAAATCAGAGATGGGTTGGGGGACGATCTGCGGCATGGCGTCCTTGAGTGCATTCCAGTCAACAGTTGGTTTACTAGGAATTGGGGACATAGAGGTAGGTCTCTGCGAATGGTTGGGATATTGCCCCTGAGCTAGTGTGTTGCCACTGGGGGGCCTATTAAAAATAAGGGGTTGTGCTTTAACAAAATAACTGGATTTAGGTTTAGTGCCCTCAAGTATCAGCAATCTTTAATATACTGAATATTTCTGTTTTAAATGAATTAGTTTGTTAGTATTGTTACATGTTAACAAAAAGCTGCTATGGACATTTTGTGGCAAATTTCTTGTGCGGTCTGGTTTTCGTCAGGTAGGTTAAAAGACTGGGTTTGGAGTGGCATAGCAGGAAATCTTATTAGGAATAGGAACATCTCTGGCACCTTTAGTCATGCTATATACAAATATTTTTGGCAGAAAATGATATAAATGATAAAGTGGAGCTCTGGGCAATACACTAATTCAGAAATAAATATGTAAAAACCTATTCATCTTTCATTTTTAGATGCACAATTTGAAAAAAAAAAACAGTAGCCAATGTGAAATACAGTTCCAACCAAACCTTCTCAGGATTACAGGGACTTGCTCTTAAACTAAGTAAAAAAAAAAAAAAAAGGAAAAAGAAAAATCTGATGCTCATCTCTCATTCTCCTTTAGCTTCATTTGTGTATCATAATGTGATTTTAATCTCCAATGACACATTGAAGTGTAAACACATATGTACGGCGTGACTGCAGCAAGATGCTAAAGAGTTACAGCTTGTGTGTTTAATTAAGAAATTTATCCTTCCTCGTCACTAAATCTGGAGGGACCGATAAGAAAATGGTTAATTGATGCCAGTGCCAGATGTACCATGGGAGTTCAAAGCTGAAACATGTTTCTGCAGAAAGAGAGATATTTAACTTAATGGTAAACACCTCCAAAAATAACTGAGGTTTAAATTGATTTAAATAATGTTTAATTATATCTACAGCTGGTTCTGTGTTCCGAGCATGTAAACAAAAGTGGACTTATTTTCCTTGACACCCTTTTTCAGTTTTTTTTCTGTTTTTTTTTTTTTTGTTTTGCTTTTATATTTTTAGAGTATATAGCCAAAACTTTTTTTAGCTTTGGGCAGAGTGAGGAAGGATTAAAACCACTCTTAAGGTTTTACTACTACTCATTATCTCATCATCTACTACTATGGCGACAAAGGTTTCACTAGACAAGACGAATGAGAAAATTTGCAACAGGGACACGCACAAATTGGCTTCAAATAAAAATTCAAGTGTACGCCTTTTTTTTGTTTGTTTTGAATAAAATGTGAAAGGGTTAGTATCCCTGTCTGATTTTTACATCGGCCTGTGTCCCATTGGGGAAATTTACCCTAACTATTTGTTCTGGTGACCACTGTCTCTGGTACAAAAAGTGAGCTGAGATGCCAAAGGAGAAAAAAGGGAGACCAGCTGTTACCTCAGAAGTTCGTAAGAGGCCACTGGCCAACCCCTCCTGTACCCCATTAAAGACTAATAAAATTATTTGCTTGGGATACAGTGCAGGCTCCTATTTTGAGAGTTTGAGAGGTACCCATCTTGAGTGCCCCAACACCGGATCTGGGTCATAAAATAATGCAGCAGAATTTTATCGTGATTTCAAAGTAAGTCCATGACCTTTGTACCTGAAGTCAGGTGTGCACATAGATTTTACATATGTGCATGCATCAATTTATCTTTATCTTTAAGTATATTAGCATAAAGTATCCCTGCTGTATGGTTCTAGACTTATATCCCAGCAATGTATGTCTAGTATATTCTGCTGAATGACTAGTACTGAATTTATTTTACATAGTGGAGTCTCTGTCCATGGTTCTGAAAGTATGTATAGTGAACACTAAAACTCTGATAAAGGTTTTTAATTGAATCTGTGAAACATATGAATGGTGTCGGGTAGAAAAGTTTTCGTAGAAGTGCATAGTTATATATAAGTACTTAAAGCAACCACTTAGCTCTACAGTTTTTTTTTTTGTTTTTTTTGTTTTGTTTTTTTTAAATCAAGATAAACCTGTACAAGAAGACCGTTAATACTCTCCTTTCCTGCTGCAAGAACTGCAAAACATTGCAAAAAAATCTTCCTCTGATTGTGTTTGTCCCGTTGTTCCCCCACAGCTCTCCTCCTGCTGACCTTTACATCACTATTGTATCCAGTAATGAATGGAGGTCAGCAGGAGGAACCAGTGAGAGATGTGGGGACCCCAGGAGAACAACACTACTGAAAGTGTCAGATTCCCATTCTTCACATGAATATTTCTTAGGGTGGTAGTGAGGTTCAGCTGGGCAGGCAGCAGGAAAGAAGAGTATTTACAGTCTTCTTTTACAAGTGAAGAGCTAAACGAAAATCCTTCTAAGTCGTTCAGCAATACATCCTCTCCATCTGTATACTGTTTCTCTCTTTGCCCAGAGACCGAGCACAGGGTGAGGAGAGTTAACAATGACTTTGGCTGCCTACACAGCCTAGGATTATGCCTGTCCCTAGCAAGGGATTCAAGAGGATGCTGGTTGGTCATGGCTGTAGCCATTCTTAGGGCTGCAAGGGAGAGAAGCAAGATCTTAGTAAAGTGCGTGAGAGCCTGGGGAAGGTAAGAGTAGTATCCCCTTGTGCTGCCAGGGCTGGCAACCCAAGGGGAGGATTGAGAGGCCAGGGCAGAGTGTACTAGAAGCCCAGGAAGAGGGATGGGTTGCTGGAGAGCCCCAAGGCTGGTGCTAGACTGTGCAGGGTGCCCTGTGCTGCAAGCATGGACTGAGAGTCATATGGTTGTGCTGTACTGTCACTAGGGAGAGTGTGCCAAAGAGCCCCAAGGCCACATGGTGCTGAATTATTTTACAGCTACAGCATGCTGTCACCTGCTGTGCCCACCAGAGACTGTGTTACTGTACAGGAATGAGTGTTTTGTTCCTGTCCAGTGTTGCTGTGTAAGACCACCTGCTACTGGGGCTGGCTGCTCTGCTGAGAGAAAAAAGCAGATGACGAAGAGATCAAAAGGCACAGGCTTGAGAGGTAGGGCCAACGTCTGGCAACCTTTGCCTGTTTACACTTAAAGTATAACTTAAGGCAAAACTTTTTTTTTTTTTAGTTTTGGATAGAGTGGAGATGGATTAGAACACCTGTCAGTTTTTATTTCTGTCTGTGTCCCCGTTAGGAAGATTCCCCCATTCTCTTTGTCCCATTTACCCTAATCATTAAAAGTGAAAGTAAAAGAAATTCCCAAAATTTGGGTTGTCCCCAGAAAAATAATAGAGGGTAAATCTTCCGATGGGGACACTAATTTCTGGTGACCTGGGGGTCCCCAAGAGATTCCCCTAATTTGTATGGATTTACTCTCACTTCCTGTTTTAGCTATACGACAGCAAGTTAGGGGAAATCTCCCCAATGGGCCAAAAATGGCAAAAATAAACTTTATAGGGGTTATAACCCTCCCATACTATATCCAGAATGAAAAAAATGCCTACAGTTACACTTTAAGAGCTGCAGCCTAGATCCTAACATTTCCCCCAGGTGAAGTCCAGTAGTTTTTGCTGTAATATTTTTAAGGCCCAGAGGAACACCCTAACTGGCAAAGTCTTAAAAAAAAGTACAGCAATATAGGCAGCAGGGTCATTTTTATTGTTATTTTCCCTATCCAGGAAGGTTGGTAAGGGTTTTCAGCAAGGTAAAGAGTGGACAATGGTTTGTATCATATAGTGTCAAAGTTTGGGGGTGGGGTGGGGGAGTAAGAAAAATATTTTAAGTATTTAAACGTATCTGTCTTTGTGTGATAAGGAAAGCCTTCCTGAAGGGTAAAGGTAGGGGATATTAATGAGAAGGGCTTCTGATTTTGTTACATTTTATTTATAATCAGGTAGAGAGGAGTATAATTGAAGTTCAGAATGTAAACTTGGCCAGAAAGTGAAAGGAGTCTTCAGCAAAAAAGGATAATTTAAATCGCTGAGCACAAACTTGTAGCCACACAATATCAGCATATGGTAATTTTTTCCTTTATATACTCAGAGTAAACCCTGAGTAAATGGAATTAAAAAAATTAAGACACTAACAGCATTTGATGCAGTAAGTTGTGAATATGATAAATACTTGTATTTGTACATGTAAGTAACCTAATTTTGGTTTATTACATAGGGGTCACATCCTTACAATATCTTTTCTCTATACTTACATAGTATTACATAGTAGGTGAGGTTGAAAAAAGACACAAATCCATGAAGTTCAACCTATGTGTGTGATTATATGTCAGTATTACCTTTTATATCCCTGTATGTTGTGGTCGTTCAGCTGCTCATCTAATAGTCTTTTGAAACTATAGATTGCCCCCCCCCCCGCTAAGACCACCGCCTGTGGAAGGGAATTCCACATCCTTGCCGCTCTTATGCCCCGTACACACGGTCGGATTTTCCGATGGAAAATGTCCGATCGGAGCGTGTTGTCGGAAATTCCGACCGTGTGTGGGCTCCATCGGACATTTTCCATCGGATTTTCCGACACACAAAGTTGGACAGCAGGAGATAAAATTTTCCGACAACAAAATCCGTTGTCGGAAATTCCGATCGTGTGTACACAAATCCGACGGACAAAGTGCCACGCATGCTCAGAATAAATAAAGAGATGAAAGCTATTGGCCACTGCCCCGTTTAAAGTCCCGACGTACGTGTTTTACGTCACCGCGTTTAGAACGATCGGATTTTCCGACAACTTTGTGCGACCGTGTGTAGACAAAACAAGTTTGAGCCAACATCCGTCGGAAAAAATCCTAGGATTTTGTTGTCGGAATGTCCGAACAAAGTCCGACCGTGTGTACGCCCTATTACAGTAAAAAACCTCTTTTCTTCTAATTTTAATGAGTGGCCACGTGTCTTGTTAAATTCCCTTCTGCAAAAAAGTTGTATTCCTATTGTGGGGTCACCAGTACGGTATTTGTGAATTGAAATTACATAATTACATCCCCTCTCAAGTGTCTCTTATCCAGAGAGAATAAGTTCAGTGCTCACAACCTTTCTTCATAACTAATATCCTCCAGACCCTTTATTAGTTTTGTTGCCCTTATTTGTACTCGCTCCATTTCCAGTACATCCTTCCTGAGGACTGGTGCCCAGAACTGGACAGCATACTCTAGGTGCGGTCGGACCAGAGTCTTGTAGAGTGGGGGAATTATCGCTTCATCCCTGGGGTTAATCCCTTTTTTAATGCATGCCAATATTCTCTTTGCTTTGTTAGCAGCAGCTTGGCATTGCATGCCATTGCTGAGCCTATCATCTACTAGGACCCCCAGGTCCTTTTCCATCCTGGATTCCCCCAGAGGTTCTCCCCCCAGTGTATAGATTGCATTCATATTTTTGGCACCCAAATGCATTATTTTACATTTTTCTACATTAAACCTCATTTGCCATGTAGTTGCTCACCCCATTAATTTGTTCAGATCTTCTTGCAAGTTTTCCACATCCTGTGGAGAAGTTATTGCCCTGCTTAGCTTAGTATCCTTCGCAAATACAGAGATTGAACCATATACCCTATCCTTTAGGTCATTTATGAACAAATTAAATAGGACTGGTCCCAGCACAGAACCCTGTGGGACCCCACTACCCAGCCCTGACCATTCTGAGTATTCCCCATTTATCACAACCCTCTGAACTTGCCAGGTTTCAATCCATGTACTCACCCTATGGTCCATACCAACGGACCTTATTTTCTACAGTAAATGTTTATGGGGAACTGCGTCAAATGCTTTTACAAAACCCAGATACACCACGTATACGTGCCTTCCTTTATCTAGATCAATGGATATGCAATTAGTGGACCTCCAGCTGTTGCAAAACTACATGTCCCATCATGCCTCTGCCTCTGGGTGTCATGCTTGTGGCTGTCGGAGTCTTGCTATGCCTCATGGGACTTGTAGTTCTGCAACAGCTGGAGGTCCACTAATTGCATATCCCTGATATAGATGGTAACTCCCCTCCTCATAGAAGGTTAATAGATTGGTTTGGCAAGAACAGTTCTTCATGAATCCATGCTGATTACTGCTAATGATACCGGTGTCATTACTAAAATCTTGTATATAATCCCTTATCATCCCCTCCAAGAGCTTGCATACTATTGATGTTAGGCTAACTGGTCTGTAAGTCCCAGGGATGTATTTCGGGCCCTTTTTAAATATTGGTGCTACATTGGCTTTTCTCCAATCCGCTGGTACCATTCCAGTCAGTAGACTGTCAGTAAAAATTAGGAACAATGGTCTAGCAATTACTTGACTGAGTTCCCTAAGTACCCTAGGGTGCAAGCCATCTGGTCCCGGTGATATATTAATGTTACCTTTCCCAAGTCTAATTCTAACTCTGTCCTCTGTTAGCCATGAGGGTGCTTCCTGTGACGTGTCATGAGGATAAACACTGCAGTTTTGGTTACTAAAGCCCCCCGATTCCCTTATGAAGACTGAGAAGAGTAAATTCAATACCTTCACCATCTCCCCATCCTTTGTAACCAGATGTCCTTCCTGATTCTTTATGGGGCCAATATGGTCTGTCCTCCCTTTTTTACTGTTTATATACTTAAAGAATTTCTTGGGATTTTTTTTGCTCTAATCTGCTATGTGTATTTCGTGTTCTATCTTAGCCGCCCTAATTGCACCCTTACATTTCTTGTTGCATTCTTTATAAAGTCTAAATGCTGATGATGATCCCTCAACCTTGTATTTTTTGAAGGCCTTCTCCTTTGCTTTTATATGCATTTTTACAATGGAGTTAAGCCATCCAGGACTTTTGTTCACTCTTTTAAATGTATTACCCAATGGGATGCACTGGCTAATGCCCTTAGTTAATATATTCTTAAAGCAAACCCATCTCTCCTCTGTGTTCTGTGTTCCTAAGATTTTATCCCAATTTATGCCTTCTAGCAAAGTTCGTAATTTAGGGAAGTTGGCTCTTTTGAAATTCAGTGTATTTGTATTCTCCTTATGTTTCCTATTTGTGTGATTTTATACTGAAGCCAATTGACCTGTGATAGTTGTTTCCTAAATTGTCCTGTATTTCCACATCCGTGATCAGGTCTGTATTGTTGGTAATCAGTAGATCTAGTAACGCTTTATTTCTAGGTGCGTCTACCATCTGACCCATGAAATTGTCCTCCAAGACATTTAGGAACTGGCGAGCCTTAGACGAATGCGTGGTTCCGTCCGCCCAGTCTATGTCTGAATAATTAAAATCCCCCCATTATAATAACACTTCCCATCCTTGCTGCTAATCCAAATTGTGATAGGAGGTCCCTCTCCCCCTCCTCCCTCAGGTTAGGGGGCCTATAGCATACTCCCAGTATTATTTTCCCCTTAGCATCATCCCTTTGGAGCTCTACCCATAAGAATTCCACCTCCTCCCTAGCTCCCTTAGTGATGTCATCTATCACATTCACTTGCACATTATTCTTGATACATAGACATACCCCTCCCCTTTTTTACCCCCCCTATCCCTGCGATAAAGGATATACCCTTGAATGGTTGCCAGCCAATCATGAGAGCTGTTGAACCAGGTCTATGAAATTCCCACAAAATCCAAATCCTCCTCGTACAACAGTATCTCTAGTTCACCCATTTTGCCATTTTGTCCGCCAGGCTCCTGGCATTAGTGAACATGCCACATAGTTTAGACCGGTTGCATCCTCTTTTATTGGGTGTTCTGAGATTGCAACTAGGACTTACCTTGGGTTTATGTGCTTTAGTCAACCTACCACTAATGCCCCCAATACTACCCTCTGGAATATGTTCCACACTGACTATCTCTACCTCTGGACCCCACCCCCCACCCCCCCGTCGCCGTCGCCTAGTTTAAAAATCCCTCTAACTTTTTGGCCATCTTTACTCCCAATAGATCTGCACCCTTATCATTTAGGTGCAGTCCGTCCGATATACTGTATTGTGCAGACTAAAAAAGGACATATTTGCATTTCTATATCACTGTGTTTTGTGGCTTCGGTAAATAAAAATGCTAAATAATCTGAAAATAGATTTTTTAAGTTAACTTATTGCATGCTGTTTTTAACAAGGAATGATAAATCCGTAGCACTCGAATCTCTGGTGAGATAAGAAAAAAAAAGAAAAAATTAAACCACTTAAAAATGACCAATGGTAAATAAAATTAGGTTTTATTAACTCTGGGGAAAAAAATTAACTAAACTGAGCTGAAGGAGGAAGAACTTATTTAGGGCTAATAAGGGTTACATACTGTAAGTGTTAACTAAAGATTAAATTCATCTTATCAGGATGAAACAAAAAAACAAAGAAAGGTTCCCTATAAGAGATGAGGTTTTATATTCAGCTCTCCAGGAGCCTGTGTCGCCTACCTCCCTTCCGTTCCAGTGCTGTAGCCTCTATCAATGTCTTTGGCATTTTACACTTTGTGTCAGATGTCTGTCTCTCCCTCTGGTGCTGTGGCTGGTTCTTCCTACCCCTGTCACTGCTGGGTCCTGTAGTTATTTATTTGTATTTTTAGTATCCCTTAACAATATCGCTTTAGATAGAATATAGCTTTTTGTAATTTCACATAGATTGTTGGCCTCTGTGGCCTCCTTAGCAACCAGCTCAATGCGGTAAATTACAGCATTAACGAATGCAGTAATTACGGCTAAATCGAACAAATACCGCATTCAGTATTTAACTACAAATTCTTGAATTTGTAGTGAATTGAACACTTGCACAATTGTAACCACATATTATTAGCCGTTATTTGAAGGGGTTGTAAAGGTTTATGTTTTTTCACCTTAATGCATCCTATGCATTAACCAATTCAAAACCAGGCCATAGTAAAAAAACGTCCTCACAACAGGCATCATTCAAATATCATTTCAGCCGGCGATTCTGTGCACGATAAGAACGATCATAGCGGCAGTTCCACCGCTTGATCGTTCTTATAGGCGATGGGAGGGGACACCCCCCCTCCCGCCGCCATCCGGTGCTTCTCCGGGCTCTCCTGTGCCATCGGGGGCCCGGAGAAAGAATCGGCGCCGGATGACTATGATAGAGATGACTGGTGACCAGATGGTCACCAGTCACCTCTATGACCGCCGGAGGCCCGGGCGCAACGTTATGATGTCACGCCCAGGATCCCGGATGTCAACAACAGTGCTGGGACAAGGCCATCTGGTGCCCAGGGCGAAGATGGCAAACTGCGCCCCCCCCAGGTATAAAGAAAGAGTCAGTGTCCTTGCAAAACCAGAAAACACTAAAAACAATACAACAATACAATACTGTAGCTGCACCCCCGTCGCAGTATATCTACTGCGGCGGGTCGGCAAATGGTTAAATTGTAAGTTCACTTTACAGAAAATCTGTAAGGTAAACTTACATTGGACCCCCTCCCCATCCCTTCCAGTCCTGCTAACCTGGAGTCCAGCGATCCCCCGCACTGACCCCTTTACATTACACAGCCCCCTACACCCCTTTACATTACACAGCCCCCTGCGCCTCTGGGCCCCTGTACATTACACAGCACTCTGCACCTCTGGGCCCCTTTACATTACACATCACCCTGCATCTCTGGGCCCCTTTACATTACACATCACCCTGCATCTCTGGACCCCTTTACATTACACATCACTCTGCATCTCTGGACCCCTTTACATTACACAGCCCCCTGCGCCTCTGGGCCCCTTTACATTAAACAGCACCCTGCATCCCTGGACCCCTTTACATTACACATCACCCTGCATCTCTGAACCCTTTTACATTACACATCACCCTGCATCTCTGGACCCCTTTACATTACACAGCACCCTGCAGCTCTGGACCCCCTGCATGTTACACAGACCCCCCTTCAGTGCAGACGCCCCCTTCAGTGTAGCCCCCCATTCAGTGCAGACGCCCCAATTTAGTGTAGCCCCCTGTTCAGTGTAGCCCCCCATTCAGTGTAGCCCCCCCGTTCAGTGCAGACGCCCCCATTCAGTGTAACCCCCTGTTCAGTGTAGCCCCCCGTTCAGTGCAGATCCCCCCCGTTCAGTGCCGATGCCTCCTTTTAGTGTAGCCCCCCCATTTAGTACAGACACCCTCTTCAGTGTAGCCCCCCATTCAGTGCAGATGCCCCCCCTTTCAGTGAAGACGCCCCCTTTTAGTGTAGCCCCCCATTCAGTGCAGACGCCCCCCTTCAGTGTAGCCCCCCTTCCGTGTAGCCCCTCTTCAGTGTAGCCCCCATTCAGTGCAGTGTGCAGACCCCCCCATTCAGTACCTCAGATCAGCGCGGCGGCACATGCTCAGAAGATCCCCTCCCCCTGTTTACACATAAACAGAGAGAAGGGGGAAGCGGCTTCACTCTGCTCGGCTTTGCCTGTGTGACATCCTGGATCGCACAGGCAGACAGCCCGCGGCCGCGAGAGGAGAGAATGGTAGGTGCAGCGGTGTCACCCTGCACCCCCGCACACCCCCTCCCTCTCGCATCACAATATAGATCGCCTCTCCCTGTGCCTGTCACTGCGCTGCTGCCTAAACCTGCAGTGCTGCCACCGCTTCAATCATGAAGGGGGGCCAGCCTGACACCCCCCCAGTGTGTTGTACTCGGGGCGGCCCACCCCCCACTTAGTACGCCTCTGCAAAGCTTTGCAAGCAGGCGCAGCTCTGCAATGTTGTAGGGGCGGCCGGTGATAGTCACTTGCCCAGAAAGTTTAACATCACACTGCCTGCCAGCGCTGCTCCCCCTTCCTACAATAAATTGCTCCGCCCAGGGCACCCTGCCCTTCCGCCAACCCCTTGTACCGGCCCTGGTCAACAAAGCCGCGATCGCGGCTGTCAGCATGAAGATCAGTGAATTTTTTTTCACGATCTCATGCTTTCCAGCCTGGAGGAGAGATGTGGGGTCTTTGAGGACCTGTCAAATAGATTCCTATTACAAGGGATGTTTACATTCCTTGTAATAGGAATAAAAGTGATCAAAAAAATAAAAATTTAAAAAAAAGTGTAAAAATAAAAAAAATTAAGTGAAATAAAAAATAAAATAATAAAAAAGATTTTTTAAAACTCCCCTGTCCCCGGTAGCTCGCGCTCAGAAGTGAACACACAAGCAAGTCCCGCCCACATGTAAACGCCGTTCAAACCACACATGTGAGGTATCGCCGCGTGCGTTAGAGCATGTGCAACAATTTTAGCACTAGACCTCCTCTATAACTCTAAACTGGTAACCTGTAAAAATTTTCAAAGCGTCACCTATGGAGATTTTCAAGTACCGAAGTTTGGCGTCATTCCATGAGTGTGCGCAATTTTAAAGCATGACATGTTAGGTATATATTTACTCGGCGTAACATTATCTTTCACATTATACAAAAAAATTGGGCTAACTTTACTGTTTTGTTATTTTTTTAATTCATTAAACCATTTTTTTTCCAAAAAAAAAGGCGTTTGCGCAAATACTGTGCAAGATATATAATGTTTGGGGGTTCTGACTAATTTTCTAGCAAAAAAATTATGATTTTTACATGTAGGAGAGAAGTGCCAGAATAGGCCTGGCATTGAGGTGGTTAAGGTGAAAAAACACCTATCAGTGACCGGCCCCCAGCCCGCCCCCGTTTTACTTACCTGAACCCTCGAACCTGTCCCACGGGGACGTGCCGTCTCCCTGCCAGGGGGTTCTCGGTTGTTCATTGGATAGCTTGATATCAGCTTAGCCATTGGCTCCCGCTGCTGTCAATCAAATCCAATGACGCGGCCGCTGGGGGACGGGGACGAGTCCTGCATTCGGCGTCTATGGACGCCGAATGCTGGACTCGGGAGCACACCCGCAAGGTGACCCCCCGGGAAAGCGCTTCTCCTAGGAGGTTATCTGATATGGGGAGGAGCCGAGAGAGCCGCCAAGGGACCCTAGAAGACCAGATTCGGAGCCACTCTGTGCAAAACAAGCTGCACAGTGGAGGTAAGTATGATATGTTTGTTATTTTTTAAAAACAAATGCACCTTTAGTGTCACTTTAACTCTTAGTGAATTGTCTTCTATGCTACAGTTATGAGTAGGTGAGCACAATGTTACAATTTGCTGAAATGAAAACGTTGTGGCAATTTTCCAAAATCCCAGAGCAAAGTATAACACATGACTTTAAACTCCAGTTAATGCAATACTAAAGATTAAAATGCTGCGGCCCACAGAGAGGAAATCTACAGGAATTAATTCTTCAGTAATTTAGAGGGTTTATCATACTGGGATTTCTCTTCATATTAAGAATTGATAATTTGCTGGCAATTATAGTCATCATGTGTAGCGTTTGAAGAAAATTGTTGATCTGTGGGATGAGAGCTTGACACAAAGGGATTTACTTAGCTTTGACCTCTGCAGGATGTCAAGGATTCTTCAGAATATGATACTTGATTCTACTGACATGTCCTTGCTTATAGCCCTGGCAATACAACCTGACTTGTAAACATCTGTCCTTAGTTGATATTGCAGTTGTAATACAAATTAGCTGGCCTGCTTTGCCAGACACCCTTATAGGGCGTACACACGGTCGGACTTTGTTCAGACATTCCGACAACAAAATCCTAGGTTTTTTTCCGACGGATGTTGGCTCAAACTTGTTTTGCCTACACACGGTCGCACAAAGTTGTCGGAATTTCCGATCGCCAACCACGCGGTCACGTACACCACGTACGACGAGACTAGAAAAGGCCGGTTCAGAACCAAGCACGGCACCCTTTGGGCTCCTTTTGCTAATCTCGTGTTAGTAAAAGTTTGGTGAGAGACGATTCGCGCTTTTTCAGACTCGTGGCTTTCAGATCGTTTTCTGCCGTTCAGTTTGTGCTTGTGGGTTTGTATCTGCTCTTCAGTGCGTGCAGCAAGTTCCGCGTGACTTTAGGTAGTCATTGTATTCTTGTTCGTTCGTTACTGGTTTTCAGGTCGCTCTTCACAGGCCTTGCTGTTCTTCAGTGCGTTCTGTTACTTCGTTCTGAGCAGCCGACCGTTTTCTAGCCATGTTTCGTATGCGTACTCCTCGTAGAGTTCGTGCTGTGCAGGGGCTTGGTGTTGGGGTCCTGACCTTGACACAAGTCCAGTCCATGAACAGGGTGGGGAGGAGTTCATGGACCAAGAATTGGTTGCTTCAGCGTGACCAGTTCTCTCATATGCCTTTGCTCCGTGAGATCCGTGAGAATAATCCTGATGATTTCGGGAACTTTCTCAGGATGACGGACCCCGTTTGTTCGCTTCGCTGACCCCCTATATTAGCAGGCAGGATACCTGCATGAGGCAAGCCATCACTCAGGAGCAGAGGTTGGTCGCTACCTTGCGGTATTTGGCCACAGGGAGAAGCCTGCAGGACTTGAAGTTCTCGACAGGCATCTCCCCCCAGGCTCTGGGGATCATTATCCCAGAGACCTGTTCTGCCATCATCCAGGTCCTGCAGAAGGAATATATGAAGGTAAGATTTTTATCCTTTAATATCACATTTTATTGTATTGAATGTTTGATAATATATTGTATTTCTTTCCTCATTCCCTAATTACCATGCTTGTAATATGCTGTGAATGTCCCCTTTGTCCTCATGCATGCTGGATTTTTATGTAATTATTATTTTATGTCCTTCATACATATTTGCCCTTCAATAACCTCCCCAGCATGGTGTCTCCTGCCCTATATTCACCTCATGTAGTCACTTAACAATGTATTTTATCAGCTCCATAGTAGTGCTTTACCCCAAACACCCCCTAAAATGTTTGGAAATGTTATTTTATCTTTAAATTCAGGCAGAGTGCCATAAGCTTTTTTTTGTGGTGTCCCCAAATAATTTTTAGTAACCCTCCCTCCCCCAACTGCTAAGTCAGCTGATCCCAATTCTCTATCCTCAATCATCTATCTGCTGACTTTGCCAAACCCATACACACTATACCCACCTCTTTACTGGTCAGATTTATGGATGAATTCCCCAAAACATGTAGTGCAAGGGCCTGTCTGTATACTTTCCAATGGTACTGTTTAAAGATTTTGTATCCTATTATTATCTTGATAGGTAATAGCAGAATGTCCAAATGTCCTCAAATGTGTACAATGTGTATTTATATCTTTGTATTATGACACTTCTTACCTGTCCAGTGGGCTGCCAATAGTGTAACTAAGGAGGGGCTGTTCCAAGTAATACACATTATTTAGGCATTCATCTCTCAATGAAGTGAGGGTTACCTGTTCAAGATTTCCACACACCCCCTATAATGTTAGAAATGGCCCATGAGAGGGGGGGGGGAGGGGAATATGATAGGTGTACCTTATACTTTGGCGTTGTTAAATTCCCCTTAATAAATGCTATCTGGAGGTTGCCCCATAATGTTTGTGTATAATCTGCTTGCCATGTTTCAGAGTAAAAATAGTAATGTTTATTGTTTTTTCCTCAACAGTTTCCTTCCACGCCACAGAAATGGCAGACTGTGGCCTCCCACTTTGCCCAGCGGTGGGACTTTCCTAACTGCGGAGGGGCAATTGATGGGAAACACGTCCACATCGTCCCACCACCCAACTCGGGGTCGTACTATTATAATTACAAGGGGTTCAATAGTATAGTGATGTTGTCGGCTAATTATGACTTCTTGTATGTGGACGTGGGGAAGAATGGCCGGATGTCCGATGGTGGAGTCATCGCCCAGACAAAGTTTTACAGGCATCTCCAGAATGGCAGCTTGAACTTGTCAGCTCCAGAGGACAATGTGGAAGGACTCCCATTCGTGTTCGTTGCTGATGAAGCGTTTGCGCTGGGGGACCACCTCATGCGGCCATTCCCAATGAGGACCCTCACCCAGGAACAGAGGGTTTTTAATTACCGGCTGGCCAGAGCCCGAAGAGTGGTGGAGAACACATTTGGAATCCTGGCCAGCCGGTTCCGCCTATTTATGACACCCATCCATATGGCGGAGTATAAACTGAACCATATAATACTTGCGTGCTGTGTTCTCCATAACTTTTTAAGGAAACATTCGGCCAACTATGCTGGCTCAGTTGGGCCTGAGGCCGGAATGATACATCAAACCACACTGACGGCGCTTGAAAGCAGCCATCCTGGCTTGCCCTCCCTGAGTGCCCGTGATGTCCGGTTACGATACCAGGAGTTCTTTGCGGGTAGGGGGGCCATCAATATGCCGGACAATCTGTGAAGCCTTTTTATAATAAAAAAATAAATAAATCTTTGTGGACATTTACTGCTTGTGTTTGTTTTAGCTGACCCTGACAGAAATGTTTGGAGTGCAGAAAATGGCGTGATTGTGTAACCTTATACAAAGCACTGTTGGCTGTTATTTACTAAATGCAAAAACACATTTCGCTACAAGTGCACTTGCAACTGCACTGAAACTGCACTTGTAGTGCAAAGTGGATTTACCCTTAGGAAATAACCCCCATTTTCTCATAAAACAGCAATTACATCACCCCAAAAGTGTTGTAGCGTTGAGACAATAATCCACACATTCTTGATTAACAATCTTTTTAATACCTGCACAATCACATGTGCATTTACCAAAGGTTTTTCACACAAACCAACATGTTTGTTGTATACCAATTTTTGTGGTGGCATTATCCAAAATCAAAATGTCCATTTTATAGAAAACAGGCCTGTGTAAAACCAACAAGAAAGACACAAATCTTGATTTTACAAAGTTCACATTTGGTAGAACTTGAAGGCAATATCAGACATGAGTATTTAGGAACTGTGTTTGATATTGCGTTCAGATGGGGGGAAATCACCCCAGGAAAAGCCAAATTTGGAAGATGCACACAAATTTCCCAATGTCAACATGTGCTACCTGCCATCACGGGGGATCAAGGGACGTGTTTTGGGGGAGCAAGCCCTTCCTCACCGCTACTTTATTATTGAGGAAGGGGTTGCACCCCCAAAACGCGTCCATTGATCTCCCGTGATGGCAGATAGCACATGTTGACACACTGTGTGCATCCTCCAAATTTGGCTTTGGGAAAAATCACAAAAACATTTAGCACATTGTAGCACACAAAAGAAGAAAGTGATTTGGAGGGGTTTTAAACTCGCCCCAAAACATCAATGATGTTTTTATATTTTGGAATAACATCATTGATGTTTTGCTTGATGATTTCCAATTGTAAATTACACCCCATGATCTCCCCGATCAGGATCTGGGCACTTTCGGATGTGAAAGGATCTTCATCCACAACCTCACGATCACCTAAAAAGAGAGGAACCCCAAAATAAATTTGGTTTAAAAAAAATGCCGCCATCCATCTCTTATCTGAGCCTGTGGTTGCAGACACTCACCTGTTGTGGTGACTTGTTCCACCACGTGTTCTTCCTCCTGCTCAGCTTGTGTTGGGGGGATTTCCCCTTCTTCCAGAGGGGGGGGGCTCTGGTCTCCTCAGATGAGGGATGTCCTCCGAGTCTTTTCTCCCCTATGTGAAACAAAATGGTATAATTAGCACACAGATATTTAATGTCAGAACTATAAATAGGAAACATTGCTTGGAAGTGGGGTACAATTGTCAATGTTAGCAGAGTTCCAAGTTGTAATTTTTTGAATGCCCTTTGTCAACCTGCAATACTTTACCTGTTTAGTGTCAGCTTCACAGATGGAGACCCCCCTATAGTATACACTGGAGCACCTGTGTGGCCCCCCTAATAAAAATGGCGTTTTTGTGTCCCACACTAGTGCTCCAGTGTCCAGATGTGAAAACAGCTGCTCAGTGTCCTCTCCTTACACAGAATCTAGTTTGCATTTTATTCTAGTAACAAAGCCATCTACACAACCCAATTCTTTGAAGACAAGTATAGGGCGTCAAAATGGTGGCCAAATGCAATGGTATTTTATATTTGGAACGAAAAATGTTTGATCCGAACGAATAATGTGCCCATGAACATGAAAGTTGCCATTTTAAACTGTACAACAGTTCCTAAAAGCACATGGAGCAGCACGAACGTAATAAACACAAAAAGAATAGGAACACAGCACAACTACTTACTTTTTTGCAGCACTCTCCAGATCTTTCTGTGCTGCTCATGTTCTCGTAATTTCAGGTCCGACCACCGCTTCCTGAGCTGATCTTTCGATCGTCGTACCACGAATTTCCGGTGCAGACTCCTGACCACTTTCGCCATGATCTTGGCCTTTCGGACATTGGGGTTGGGGTAAGGCCCATACTTTCCATCATAGTCCGCCTTCTTCAGGATGTCCACCATCTCCAACATCTCCCCAAAGGACATATTTGAGTCCTTCAATCTCCTTCTGGATCGGGACGTTTCAGGCTCCGGCCTTTCCTCCTCCTCCTCCTCCTCGTTGCTACAATTAGCACGCACCTGCTGTCTATCCGCCATGTGCTCTTCCCCCACTGCGCCGAACAAAAAGGGGCGGGGAATAGACTAGAAAGAACGTCAGGGGCGGGCGGAGTTATACGCATGCGCAGTGTGTATAAAGCGTAACACACGTGCGTCTTACGTACGATCTGTGAGCGGAGGAAGGAGCATCGGAGACGCCGATCGTGATAACGAAGGTAAGATCTAAACTTGGGCCTATACTGCTTTATAATGGAAGCCTATATTGTAACAAGATTAGGGGAGTTTGGCCTTACATTAGGGTTTGTCTTGTGTTGTGTCTTGCAGAGAAAATGGATGGGTTCAACGACCACAATTTCCTGCCCCTGTTCATAGACAAGTACAGGGAGCTGCCCTGTCTGTGGCAAGTGAGACACCCCCACTATAACCACAAACAGAAGAGGCAGGCAGCGCTGGAGAAACTGCTGGAGTTGGTGAAGCCGGTGGTCCCCACAGCAACCATCCCTTATTTAAAAGATAAAATTGGTGGCCTGAGGAGCACTTATCTAAGGGAGCGCAAGAAGGTCACAGATTCCCAGAGATCTGGAGCTGCAGCAGATGACATTTATGTCCCCAGGCTGTGGTACTATGAGAGACTGCGATTTTTGTCAGACCACACTGAAGTCAGGGAATCCGTCTCCACTCTTCCTTCCACTCTTCCTTCCACCCCAGCTGAGGCTTCCGATGTCCAACCTGGGACTTCCAGCCAGGAAGAAGTGGAGGAGCCCAGCTGGAGTCAGGTATAGCATTCTTCTACAGATTTCTGGTCAATAAATAAATGATGTTTACTAGATGTTATTATTGATCACTAATTGCTGATAGAAAAAAGTGTTTGACATATCAATAGACAGTAGTGGGCACCCAAAATTGGGACAAGAATGAAAAATGCTGGGCTCAGAATGATAGTCTGTTATATTTGTTAACATTCAATTTGCAGCAGTCAGGAGGTGAAAATTGTGTGTGATTGATGACTAAAAATCTCAAACTATGTCCCTTTTTTATACACAGGAAGACCTCAGCCAGGAGGAGGTTGTGGAATGTGGCAGTAAGGAGGAGGCGGGGATTAGTGGCAGCCAGGAGGAGGCGGGGCTAAGTGTCAGCCAGGAGAAGCCTGGGACCAGTCGCAGCCTGACTGAGTCTCAGGTCCCTCCCCTCCGCCTGCCACATAAACGAGCCAGGAAGACGACTCCGAGTCCCGTGCAGGATTCAGCGTACAGGCTGATCCAGGAGGCTTCTGCGTCCCTCAGAGCCTTCCCCACTCCTGAAAATAAAATAGAAACACAAAAAAAGAATCTACATTAAAGCCAAAAAATATATAAAAAATATACAAAAATATGTTTTCAGATGTGAGAAATCAAAATATATTGAGGGAATCCCGATAAATAATAACGAAATAAGTTTGTGAGAAGTGTGTGTGAATATGAGCAGCAAAACTACTTAATTCTTGTCACATTATAAAGAAGAAGAGAGTGCGCTGTATTAAACCATTTTGAACATTGCAGCGTGACGAAAGTGCTGTATCCATTGCGAACGCTAAGTTTACCAGAATGAGCTGTCCCGTCTCGGAATTTCTTCTGAGCATGCGTGGCACTTTGTGCGTCGGAACAGGCCACACACGGTCGGAATTGACGCGATCGGATTTTGTTGTCAGAAAATTTTATCTCCTGCTCTCCAACTTTGTGTGTCGGAAAATCCGATGAAAAATGTCCGATGGAGCCCACACACGGTCGGAATTTCCGACAACACGCTCCAATTGGACATTTTCCATCGGAAAATCCGACCGTGTGTACAGGGCATATCAGTAAGATGTATTATGACTTGAGGTTTGGTCTAGTTATGATAGTAAGAGATCAAAATGTCATCATCATCATAAAAAGATAGCCATAACGTTTTTAATCTCAGCTTTGGATTTAAAAGTTTAACCCCTACCCACAATGTAACTATCATAACCAGTCCTCTCTACACCACAGCTAAGCTACCAGCCTGGGGTGGGGGTGTGGTCACATACTGCTCCTCTGAATAAAATGATATAAATTTTACATATATTTCAGGTACTTATATAGTGCCATCAATTTACGAATTCACTTACGTGTATATGCAATCATCTGTCACTTTATTAGGTACACCTGTTCAATTGCTTGGTAACACAAATTGCTAATCAGCCAATCACTTGGCAGCAACCCAATGCATTTAGGCATCTAGGCGCACTGAAGACGACTTGCTGAAGTTCAAACTGAGCATCAGAATAAGGAAGAAAGGGGATTTAAGTGACTTTGAACATAGCATGGTTAATGGTGCCAAACGGGCTGGTCTGAGTATTTCAAAAACTGCTGATCTACTGGGATTTTCACGTGCAACCATCTCTAGGGTTTACAGAGAATGGACCGAAGAAGGCAAAATATCCAGAGAGCGGAAGTTGGGTGAATAAAAATGCCTTGTTGATGTCAGATCAGAAGAGAATGGTTGAGATGATAGAAAAGCAACAACTCAAATATTTACTTGTTACAACCAAGGTATGCAGAATACCATCTCTGAATGCACAACACATCGAACCATGGAGCAGATGGGCTACAGAAGCAGAAGACCACACTGGGTGCCACTCCTGTCAGCCACCGTGCTGCAGCTCAGTTTCAGGGTCTTGGCAATCTTCTTATAGCCTAGGCCATCTTTATGTAGAGAAACAATTCTTTTTTTCAGATCCTCAGAGAGTTCTTTGCTATGAGGTGCCATGTTGAACTTCCAGTGACCAGTTTCAGAGAGTGAGAGTGATACCAAATTTAACACACCTGCTCCCCATTCACACCTGAAACCTTGTAACACTAATGAGTCACATGACACCGGGGAGGGAAAATGGCTAATTGGGTGTTGAGTTATTTTGACAGGACAGCAAATTTACACTGTTATACAAGCTATACACTCACTACTTTACATTGTAGAAAAGTGTCATTTCTTCAGTGTTGTCACATGAAAAGATATAATAAGATATAATAAAATATTTACAAAAATGTGAGGGGTGTACTCACTTTTGTGAGATACTGTATATATAAATATTTATATACTGTGGTTAAAACCACTACTGTCAGCTTTTTCTTTGCCAAATGTGTCCCATTCAAGAGGTTTCACTTTACAATATGAGAAAGTTGTTGAAAATTTCTATTGGAACAAGTGTCCTCATTGGAAGAGTTCTGCTCTGTTCTTGTTCCGGTGACAACTCAAAATTTAGGATTTTTCTTAATTCTCAATCCAAGCAACAATGGTCAAATAGAAAGAGGAAGTAATTTCCCCGGTGAACATAGACAGCAATAAAAACCGGACTAATGTATCTTGTAAGCAGAGGTTAGCAGAAGGAGCAACAGTGCACACTGGGGAACCAGAAGATTGGCACTCATGGAATTGTTAGTTTCTAAAGAGACTTAATATAGCAATTTCTCTTCTACTGAGTAGGCTTCAGTGGCCTGGGAGGCAGGAAAGGTAAGTATTTTCTTTCTTTTTTTACAGAGACATTACTGCTAAAATGAAAGTGTCAATCCAAAAAGTCACTTTAATAGCCATATTCTTTTTTTTTTTTTTTTTTTTTGCTACATCAGCGAGTTCATTTGAGAGGTTTAAATCATCTTAATTAGCTCATTTTTATCCTATCTCATTATCATCACATCATAGTAGCATATCCTTTACTTTTTTATAAATTTTATAATTATGCAATTCTTTACTTATCTTTTACAAAAAAAAATAAAAAGAAAATCTCCCCTCCCCGCCTCCCCCTCCCTCCCTGGCCCCTGCAGCTGTCACCATCATCTCTTCAAGCTTTGCCGATTTCTAATGTTCCAGGTCTCGTCCTACAATGTGATTGCTTCTAAATAGCGCTCAGATTTTATAAATTTGGACCAACAATCCCATTTACCCCCTTGTGTATCATGGTCACTTCCTGTAAGATCTCTTGCCTCGAATCGTTCCAAAAAATATATTTAATTGACTCTAGCAACCCACTCTCCTATCCTCGGCGCTTCTTGTTTCTGCCATTTCTTTGGAATGATATTTTTAGCTGAATTTAATAATACCGGGACTATTGAGGTTTTATACTGTCTCGTTCCCCCTTCCGACCTATGGAACAGAGACAGTCCCACGGGTCAAGGGGGATCGCCTTGCCTGTTATTTCCTCAATTATTTTGATAACTTCTTGCCAGAAGGTTTTTATTTTTGGGCATTCCCACCACAAGTGTGACATAGTTCCTAAAAGTGCACAGCCTCTCCAGAAATACGGGGGCCTATCCGGAGAGAATGTACTAACTCTGACCGGGGTCATATACCATCTAGTCAGACACTTATAGTTGCTCTCTCTGCTTTTTGAGTCCACTGCCGTTCCGTGTGTTGCCTCTAAGATTCGTCTTACTTCCTCACTATCGACGCAGGCTCCCAATTCCTCTTCCCATTTCCTAATAAACGGGGGCGGCTCCGTCCCCAGCTCTCTCACCAAGATTCTATAGATTGCTGCGATTTTTCCCTTCTTCAGTACTTTGCTAAAAAGTTTTTCTATCGGTCTGTACTCTGCTTCCTCCCTTAAAGGTCTAGGAAGACTAGCAATAAAGTGCGCTAACTGGCCATATCTCCACCTGTTCAAAATCCAAACCCTGTCTTGTGCTGCCATTTCGTGAAAGGTGATCTTTAATAGCCATATTCAACAGTTTATAATATATTTCAATCAATACATTTTGAATATTAAATTCATAGTTTCTTTTTTAATAAGATATTTGTTTTATTAATAACAAGGTATAGCTTGACATATCCGAAAGTTCAGCATTACTTGGCCTGGTATCAGATTTTTGGAACTTCTGGAACTAGTTTTGTAACTATTATCATGATGGTGCTCATTATGGCTAAAAATAAAAAACAATAACAAAGTTTTCTTTATCTATTTTGTAATAGTAAGATTGCAATGTATTACAACAACCATTATTCTTTCAGTAACGAGGCAAGAATTAGTCTAATGCAGTGGCGAGATGAGTCCCTGTCTGCCTTTTAGGCGAAGGATTATTGAAACGCTGAAGCGAACTGAGAAAGAAGAGGAGAAATTGGTAGCTTTGAAAGCTGAATTTAAGAAGAAAAAGCTGGTTTGTGCCAAAGTGTTCAGCAAGAAGAGACTGGCTCTGAGCCCTGAGTTGAAAGACTTGGAACAAGCTGTGCGGAAGCAAAAAGAACTTGTGAGTTCTCTGAAGGAGAATAGTGGAGCATTTAAAGAGAAATATAGGAATGAGGAACGGTTTAGCCAAATGAGAAGAGGAGCCGCTTCCTGCATAGAAAGTAACCCAATCAGTGAGGAGATGGAGGTACCGACAAAGTCAGCAGAGAGTGAGAAAATGGGTGCGGAGCCTGAAGCCAGCTGTTCAACACCTCAGGCATCTGCTGAGCCCTCAATGGTGGAGGCCTCTCTCCCCCTCCCTCTGCATCAGCAATATTGAATATCTGAGCAGGAGGTTGAGGCAAGTACTGGCATGCTGGAGTTTATCACTGAGCTGGAATCCCCTTTAGGTGCAGCTTCCCCAGGTGATGATGAGAAGATGTATACCATTCCCAGCTCTGTGGAAGAGAGACCTGTGGAGAGAGCAAGATCCACCATGAAGTCTGCAACTACTGGGGGAAGTCTGATCCCACCGTCAGCCATAACATTGCAGAAGTAACAGCACAGCAAGCAGGAACAGTGTGTGCAAGATGGTGGTGTGAACTTTAACTACAATGGGCTTGCTGAGGGTTGTAGTGCTATGGGCAATCAGCCCAGACCCATAGACAATGTCCAACATACAATACCAGCTGATTTATCTGCTGAAAACAAAGCTTTGGATTTAAAAGAAATTGGTGAGTGTTTGGAATAACTGTCAGCTTCAGTCTGCAGAGAGGAGTGCCATGGACAGTACAGTGACTTTGCCTGGACCAGACACAGCGGCTGTTCCTGAGAATAGTGGAGGGGATGCTGGGAGCAGTAGTGCTACAACTCTCCAGGAGTCTGCAGTGGACAGGACTGTGCTGGAACCCAGGAAAGAAGTTGAGTGTTCAGAGCAGAGGGAGAGGGCGGGTCCTGCCTCTGTTGATCCAAAGACTGCTATTCCAGCTGAATCAGACTCCGTCAGCCGGTTTCATTGTGTCTAAGGACAAGACTGCAATTGGTGTGTCTAAGAAAAACATATGTTGGTGTTTCTGCTACAGGATCTGGGAAGGGGGAGCAAGCAGGGAAGGAATATGGAAATGTTTTATCTTCCTCAATGTTTAAAAGGAGGAATGTTGTGCAGCTTAAATGGGAGGGTGGAGGACTTCCTCCACATAGGAGAGCGGGGGTGGATAAAATTCTGCAGATGGGGTTTAGGCCCACAGATATCTTTGCCCTGATCAGTCCGGCAGGTTCATATGAGTACGATTTGTCCCTTATCCGTCCGAAGTCTTTGGACATATTTTGGGAGAATATGAGCACGTGTGTAGGGGCCTGCCGGACTGGAGAGGGCTCATCCCCAAGCTTCTATCATGCCAGCCACTCATTAAAATGGTGACAATTCTTGTCCACAATGAGTCCATACCACAAGGGGATTTATCTATATGGTTGAGGAAGTATGGAGACATCCTGAGCCCCCTAAAGTGGTCTGTGCAGTTAAAATTAAAAGTAATTGACAATGTCGTCCAGCATCTGCCATCCTCAGATTTCTTGGGGAGGGACAAGCTGACCATCTTCTACCCTGGCCAGCCAAAGCTATGCAACAAGTGTGGGGATAAAGGGCATCTTGTATCCTCCTGTCTGGTGATAAAGTGCTCTTTATGTCAGGGTGTAGGACATTTGGCAAAGGATTGTAACATTATAAGGTGCAATCTGTGCAATGCGGTGGGACATCCTTACAGTCAGTGTCCTGAGGCAATGCACAACAAGCCTAAGCTCATGAGAGGGTTCTTCCACCTGGACATGGAGGATGCTCAGAGCTCAGCAGCTGGAGTGCTTGTGATTCCATCTGAGTCTGTGCCAATACCCAGTATGCCTTGTGTCTTCTCAGTCTGTGATGGCCCAGTCTGTGCATGTGCCTAGTGTGCCCATGTCTTCCCAGTCTGTGTGTTTGCCTAGTTTGCCCGTGTCTTCCCAGTCTGTATATAAGGTATCACTTACTAAGAATGTGTCCAATCCTTCTGTGTCTATGTCTTCCAAAATTGCAGATGCAGCAACAGGTGCTGGGGCAGGTGCGTCAAGTGCGGTACCAGTTCCTCCCCCCCAACACTGCAGGATTTCTATTGAGGACCGTGGGGTGCAGAGGAGTGGAGAAAATGGTGAAGAGGCTGGCCTGGTGGTAGACAAGGGAAGGGAGAGTGGGGGGAGGGTAGGAGTGGGGAAGCTGTTGATTCTGGTTTGTCCAAGGATGATATGGAGTTGTTGGAGGATAGAAGGAGGAAGGGCAAAAAAAGGAAAGAAAGGGGTTCAGTTACCTTAAATCCTAAGGTTTTGCCTTTGGCAAATAAGTTTGGGGTCCTGTCAGATGGTGACGATGAGTGGGACTCCTTGGGTTCAGCATCCTCTATGGATTATGAGTGCCAGGGTGCAATGAAGCATGCTGGTTCTCCAGGGAGAGGGAGTAGTCAGGCTAAGAAATGAGCGCCACAACTACCCTAATGGCAGTTCCCACTCAGTTTAAAAGCGGCAACCATTAATGTTGCCAGCTTAAAATCAGTAAGTGCTCGTCATATGGCCTTATTTTTGCTCAACGAGTTTAAAACTGACATTTTGTTTTTGCAAGAGACCCATCTGAGTAGTCTGACCAATATACATCTGGTAAAGGAGTGGAGATGTGGTCCCTCATTTTGGTCTCTTGAGGCCGAGCCTTACAGCGGGGTTGTGGTCCTTTGTTTCTGATATGGTAACATGCCAGCAGGTGATAGAGGTAGAGATTGGGAGATGCATGGTCTTGGACGTCTATGTGAGGGGGCAGGACCTGCACCTGATTAACATATACGGTCCCCAGATGAAATGGGACAGGAAATGCCTTTTTACAAAGATTAAGCCTTTTTCTTTTCACGGCCCAGCAGGTTATCTTTGGAGGTGATTTCAACACCATTACTAGGTCTAAAGACAGGAGAGGTTTCAGAGGTAAGCTGGGCTATGACACCCTTTTTCATAATGCGATAGTTAGGGAAGCAGGTCTGGTAGATGTGCACATTAAGCGCTGCCCAGACAGCACCGGGTTCACTTTTCAGCAAGGTAGTAGTCAGAGTAGGATAGATAGGTTTCTTTTTTTTAAAAGGAGACTCTGCTTTTTCAGCACCTGTGTGTCAGGCAGTGGAGTTTTCTGATCACTGTATTTTATCTGTAACTCTGCCTCAGATATGCCACCTAGGAGGAGAGGTATCTGGAGACTGAATTCGGCCCTCCTGGAAGACGAGAGAGTAAGACAATCCTTTGAGAATTTTTTTCAAGCCCAGGTAAAGATCCTAGACTTTTGCAACAGTAAGTCAGAATGTTGGGAGCTTGTAAAAAAGCGGATTGTTGGTCTTTTCAAGGCCATAGAAAGAAGGAAGCAGCAAGATAAGTATATTGCCTACCAGCATTTGCAGAGGAAACTTGACCGCCACCACATTTTATAAATGTTTTAAGACGATCCAGGCTCCCTACCTTGCGGAGGTTTTTAATGGCTGTTTGTTTGAGGGTTCTCTCACTCTCTCCATGAGGCAATCTGCAATGATCTTTCTGTCAAAGAGTAAAGATCCTTCGATGATTGGGAATTTGTGCCCCATTAGTCTTCTTAATGTCAATAGAAAGATACTGGCAAAGATTTTTTTCTGGCGATTATCACCAGTGGCAGGCAGTTTGTTATCCCACCACCAACTGCTTGGTCCAGGGTAGAAGCACTTTCTCAGCCGTGTTAGATGTTTGGGAGGCCTTGAAGCCTTGTAGTGCTTCTGGTTGAGGTAAATTTTTGCTGACATTGGATCAAGCTAAGGCCTTTGATCGGGTTAATCATAAGTACTTATGGCTCCTTCTTGGCAAATATGGAGGGGGGTTTCATTGATTGGCTCAAGTTTTTGTACAAAGGGGCTGAAAGCTTTCCTCTGGTTAATGGTTGGGTCAGCTCGGGTTTGCATCAGGGGTGTCCATTGAGTCCTCTGCTATATGTGTTTGCAATCAACCCCTTCGTTAGAAGGCTAGAGAGTGCACCATTGTGTGGGTTACCTTTTGGGCATCGCTGGTGAGCCTCCTTTGAAGGTTGTGGCCTATGCTGATGATGTTTCTGTTTTTGTCTCTGGGACTGGGGAGGCGCAGGAGGTAGTCTCAGTGATAAGGCAGTATACAGAGGCATCAGGTTCAAAGGTCAACAAGGACAAGTGTGAAGCTTTCTGGATGGGCGTGGAAGGTGAGAGCTTTGTTCTCCTGTATGACTTCCTGGAGCCCCAACAAGAAATTAGAGTTCTAGGCATTGAATTTGGCCCAGGTGACTATGGTCATGCAAAATGGGTGATCAGGCTGGAGAATGCTGATGCCAAGGTGGTAAGCTGGAAAGGTTGGCGGCTTTCCTTGAGGGAAAAGGTTGATCTGATCAAGACTTACCTGATTCTGATTTTTCTGCATGTCAGTTTTTTGCTTGCGTTTTGCCAGTTTCTCTCTATACCAGGGTCTATAGTTGTTTCTTCCAGCTGTTATGGGAGAACAAAATAAACCTTGTCAAAAGGAATGTGACTTACCTTCCTAGGCGGGAGGGTGGTCTAGAGATTATCAACCCTGTAGTCTTTTTCTCTCTGTTGTTTTTGAAGTACAATCTTGGTAACATGTTGGCAGAGAGACTGCCTGGGTGGGTTGGTATTTTCCAGTCCTCGTTTAGGCCCTTTCTGCAAGACTGGAAAAAGGTGGGCCAGTGAAAAGCCTAAGGGTCAAGCATGATAAGCTCCTGGCTTATGTTGCCCCATGTTTGAAAATGCTTCGGCAGTGGCAAGTAACAGCAGGATAAGTCAGATCTATTCCAAGGAAACTTCTTGAGAAGTGGATCATGAGCTCTGCTTTCTGCGAGCCACTGGCCTTAAGGGATTCTCTAAGCCTGGTTTTGGGGGTGGGTTTGCAATTGATTAATTTCGAGAGAATCCCAATGAAGTTTAGGGATCAGGCTTGGCTTGCTTTTCATGGAAAACTTTATGTGAAGGGCAACATAAAGTTTCTTTGCATGAGTAATCGGGGCTGCCCAAGAGTGGAGTGTGGAGGAGTGATGGAGTCCATGGATCACTTTCTACTTCAGTGCCCTTTTAATATAGAGGTGTACAAGAGGGTGGGGAGGGCTCTGAGTATACCATTCCTCCCCCATATGAGTTATGCAGAGTGGGTGTATGGGGCATTCCAGACTCGTTGGGATTATGATTTGGAAACACTTTTTTAGTTAGTCTAGTAGTCCGTTATTTCACATGGAGTGCACTGTGTCAGGTATCCTTACGGAGTAAAATCCTCCCTGTCGAAGTGGTGATGCAGGACATTCTGGAAGAGGTTGGAAAGATTCAGGCTCTTGAGAAAGACAGGTAGCAGCAGGAGGCCTGGATAAGGACGTGGAGGAATATCAGGACCCTGTAGCTGCTGCCTGTTGATCTCGGGTTGCGCTGCTTTTCTTTGTATTCTTGTTTCACTCCCCGAGATTTTCAGATCAAATATATTTTTGATAAAAGACTACATGCATGGTGACAGTGATGTTCGTCTGGCTCTCTCGTAGGGATTATGTTGTGCGCAATTTGGTTTGCACCATTTATTATGTTCTTGTTTTTTTGTTTTGTATAGTCATGTATAGTCATATTCAATTATTTTCTAAATATGTTTCATTTATTTATTATGATTTTATTGTATATAAGTTGTTGTTTGTAAGATTTTTCAATAAACATAATGGGCACAACAGGTGTACAGACCCAGGAACTAAGCACAGGGATGGTGGGACAGACCAGGCAGATGTACAGACCAGGCCTGCATTACCAACAGTTTAATTTTTCAGTTTGTTTCCGCCCCCCCCCCCCCCCAAAAAAAAATTTTTTAGCACCAGCCGCCACTGGTCTAATAGTTAATTTGAAATTCAAGAAGTGTTAACCTGGGTTAGACTACGTATCCTCTTGACATCAAAAGTGCTTGCAAGTCATATGTTGTACCCAAGCCACTGGTAGAAGGTCCCTGCTATAGAATCAACAACAATCATTGAAATATGCGATTTAAAAAGTTATTATTCATAAGGAATATAAAAGAAAATATAAATACCATATATACTCGCGTATAAGCCGAGTTTTTCAGCCCATTTTGTTGGCTGAAACCCCCCCCTCGGCTTATACTCGAGTGAGCCGTACCTTCCATTAGTAAAACAGCGTGTGTAACAGCGTGTGTCTCCCGCTGTGTATGCAGTCTGTTCCGCTGTCCATTGTAAGAAAGCCCCGCCTCCTCCTCATCTCTGATAGACGGAACGCTGATACAGTTTCCCAGCATTGTATCAGTGTTCCTCTAGCACAGACGAGGAGGAGGCGGGGCTTTCTTACAATGGACGGCAGAACAGACTGCATACACAGCAGGAGACACACGCTGTTACACACGCTGTTTTAATAATGGAAGGTACGGCTGCAGATTGGCACAGTGACACTAGAGATGGGCACAGTAACACTAGAGATGGGCACAGTAACACTAGAGATGGGCACAGTAACACTAGAGATGGGCACAGTGACACTAGAGATGGGCACAGTGAGACTACAGATGGGCACAATTAGAATGCAAATGGGCACAGTGAGGCTGCAGATGGGCATTGTTTACCCAGTAGCTGCTGCATTTTCCCACCCTCGGCTTATACTCGAGTCAATATGTTTTCCCAGTTTTTTGTGGTAAAATTAGGTGCCTCGGCTTATATTCGGGTCGACCTATACTCGACCTATAAAAAAATGTGGTCCCATCAGAATTTTGTACATTAACCCCCCTGGCTGTATTCCCGAGTCTGGCTTGGGGTGGATTTTCAATACCAAAAGCGGTATCCCCGAGCCAGACTCGGGATCGCATCGCAGGATCCATGTAGAGGATACTTACCTTGTCCCCTGGATCCTGCGATGTCTCCCCGCTGTGATCGGCGAGCCGCCGTGTCTCGCTCGATTCACAGTGCCGAGCTCCGTTCCCTGCTAGCGTTGCGATGCACGGGGACGGAGTTCGGCGCCAGATTCAAAAAGTGAAACACACAGTACAGATACAGTATACTGTAATCTTACAGATTACAGTACTGTATCAAATAATTACACATCCCCTTTGTCCCTAGTGGTCTGCCCAGTGCCCTGCATGCAGTTTTTTATTATAAAAACTGTTCTTTCTGCCTGGAAAATGGAGATTGTCCATAGCAACCAAAACTGTCCCTTTACATCAAAAGTGGCTTTAGACCAGCTAGAAAACAGCGATAATAAATTAGAATCACTTGCAGAATTGAGTGATAGTGATTGGTGGGGAAATTTGTCAACAAACACTAAAAGTAACGAAAGCGACAATTCTGCAACTGAGCAAATTTCAGTGTTTTTGATTTGATTACATTATTGAATAATTTTTATTATTATATTATTATTTGGTATAATTATTTATAGTTATTTATTATATTATAATTTTTTATTTCGTTTTTCAAACTTTATCATACCGGGGATGTCTACTAGACTCTTGTTTGGACAGATATAAGTGAATTATTCCTAAGAATTACAGGCCTACAATATAAAACGCCAAATTTCTGTGCAAAATAATTGTACCGCTTTCAGCACCTAAAATCTGAAATAATCGTACCGCCAGGGAGGTTAACTAACATAAAAATTATTATTTGGGCATTCTGTTTTCACGTTTCTACAAGACATTCGCACTACTCAAATTCATATAATATCTTTTCAGTGCCTCATCCGACATCAGGTGAATTATAAGGCACATTTTGACATTCTGATAATTACATTTTTTTATGTTCTGCAAAAAAAGAAAAACGTTTTCCAATAGAAAGGTCTATTTTTTTTAATTTGACTTCAAATATGTAGTCAAATAAAGAATACACAGACCTTTGGTAACGATAAAACAATGTGTGGGTTATACTTCCAAGTTCAATATAAAATTCCCTGAGCCACTCTCAGGTTTCAAATGGTGACATTTTTTTAGCTCAGCATTGAGTTTCTTTTTAATAAATGTCACTAGAAATTCCTAATATCCACTACCATTACACATTTGCACTTAACTAATAGAAAAAAAAATATCTGACCTTAGTAAATATATCACAGAGAGAACTGGGTCATTGGCAGAATGAGTTTCTCAAAACTGTTAATGTTTATCTGAAGCTAAAACTTTTTTCTATATTTGTATATAAGGGTGAGGGGTTAGAACTGCTGCAGGTTCCTATTGCTGTCTGGGGTTCACGCTATAATTGTCCTGGTGACCACTATCATCGGGATTGAAAATGAAGGATATTCCAAAATTTAAGTTGTCATAAGAGCAGAAATAGAATGAAAATGTTATCAGTGGGCCAAAAATCAATAGAAACTAATGCACTCCTTGCAGTCATAAACAGAGGCAGGTGTAGAAGTTGGATGTCACCATCAAAAACTTAATTCTATATTTCAGTGATGACCCCTTCCTCAAGCTGCATTAACCAGCAGGGGGGAAGGGGTCCTCAGTGGCCCCTAAACATCAGACTGTGCGATGGGAAACAAATATTTCATTGTTGGTTTGCTACAAAATTGTGCTTGTGATACATTGAAATTGTAATCTGCCAATGGAGACACTTGTTCCAATGACAACTGTCTTAAATTTGGAAAGATTTCCCCTTAATTCCTCTTGTGAAGTGAAGGTAAATCTACTGAATAAGGTACAAATATATTTATTTTTATAGACCTAGTTCCATTAAGCTTCACAAGGAAAAAAACTGAACAGACAAAGAAAAAGTAACATCCATTCTATTTGGGTCTGATTCAACAGGGGATTGTTCACAAATTCCTTGCTGAATAGAATGGATCCTGTCCCTTTGAAAGGGCTCCACATTTTTAAACACTCCATACTCTATCCAAAATGAAAAAAAAAATGTTGCCTTTGGAAATACATTAAAAATACTAATATTGTGAAATGATCCTGAATCCCCAAGATTTAAGATTGATTTACTCAAGGCAAATAGGCTGTTCACTTTGCAAAATGTTCCCTTAGCTTAGTGAATATCGTGAAAATTCCATTTGCAAAGAATATCCTGTCATGTGCAAGAACAATTTTAATACATTTTATTTTGCTTGCTTGATTGGAGATGGAAGTCAGGAGAACTTCACCTCATTTACCAAGCTAGGAAAAAAAACTATCTTTGCAAAGAGAACGGCCTATTTGCCTTTAGTTATTCATCTCTTTTGGCTTATGACCATAAGTGAACAAAAGCCTTTGTTGCTCACAGCAACTAGCACTTACAATTTTCTTAACTGTATTTTTTTTAAATTATTATTATTACAATTATTAATAAAATATTTTTAACATTATTGTTCCTTCTTTTTATCAAATAATATCACTAAACATAGCTGAACCAGCAGAACTACTTTTAAAATGAAATATTGATCAAAATCCATGTTTAATGCCTTCTTAATAGACAACAACATGGGGCATCTTTAAACCAGTCTACACTGCACTTTATATTTGCATTGAAATCTATGCAGATTGAGAAATAATGAGTAGAGAAAACTTTGGGGTTTTACGTTAAGCCAAAATAAAATAAAATGTATTAAAAAAGAGGCTTACAATGCTGTATTTTATTTGGCTGAAAAGTCTCCATTGAGGGATATTCAGCACGCTTATACATAATCATCAGTTTGAACACCTAAAGGTAAAGAAACCCATGCTGTGGGATTTGCTTTGAGCTGAGGAATTTGATACAAACCAAGAGTACAAAAAAAGTTTTGACTGCAGAAATTAATAAACCTTTGTGTAAACAGATGTTAGTTTTAAGCTAAAATAGATCAAAAGTTTACAGAAATGCAGTGTCATGGCTTGAAAGTTGCAGAAAAGTTTCCTTGAAACCTGGTACAGGAATTGTGAACAATAAAAAGGCATATTTCAATTTTGTAGGAAAATGTGCCATATAAATTGGGAACATAGTCTTGCTTTAGATTTGTTTTAATATTTTTTAAATATACTAAAATATGATTGAAAGCAGCCTAATTAAATATTACCTGTGTGTTTTGCATGGGACGACTACATTTTCTACTTTACATACAGTATGTGCTCCCTGCTTAGTAGTGCTGCACAATTAATAAGGCATGCTGATCTTTTTAGAGCCTTGCAGGTGCCGCAGCTTATTTGTTAAAATCCTTGCAATACATATAGATTACCCAGAGGGGAATAAAATTTTACCCAACAAAAGTGGACCATGTCTGAGAGAAGACCCTGTACAAGACCCTAATGCCCTGTACACACGGTCGGACATTGATCGGACATTCCGACAACAAAATCCATGGATTTTTTCGACGGATGTTGGCTCAAACTTGTCTTGCATACACACGGTCACACAAAGTTGTCGGAAAATCCGATCGTTCTGAATGCAGTGACGCAAAACACGTACGTCGGGACTATAAACGGGGCAGTAGCCAATAGCTTTCGTCTCTTAATTTATTCTGAGCATGCGTGGCACTTTGTGCGTCGGATTTGTGTACACACGATCGGAATTTCCGACAACGGATTTTGTTGTCTGAAAATTTTATAGCAAGCTCTCAAACTTTGTGTGTCGGAAATTCTAATGGAAAATGAGTGATGGAGCCCACACACGGTCATAAACTTCCGACAACAAGGTCCTATCACACATTTTCTGTTGGAAAATCCGACCGTGTGTATAGGGCATAATTGTTTACAAAATGGTCAAAGATCAGCACCTGGAAAAACCCTGGAAAAACTCTGGGAGAAGATGCCAGCACTGGTGAGGGACCTTGAGGTGTCAGAATTTGAATTAGGGCAAAGACTGGTGTTGCATTTAGATCGAGTTTTGGTGATCTGTAATGGCTCTTGAATATAATTAAAGTGGAGTTCCACCCAAAAATGGAACTTCTGCTTTAAGTGAAGGTGACCCCCTGACATGCCACATTTGGCATGTCATTTTTTGGGTGAGGGGAGCGGATACGCACTTTTTCAGCATCCAGCTCCCACTTCCTCCTGGGCCCCGCGGCACCGGAAGGAAGTTTACCTCTCTCCCCTCCTTCCGTGCAATCTTCTGGGACACATCACAGGTCCCAGAAGATTGCCCGGGCAATCACAGCGTGCAACCCGGCTCGCGCATGTGCAGTGCGTGCCCGGCTGTGAAGCCACAGCGAATGGCAACAGCATTTGGTGAGCTTTATTCTTAAGGCAGTGGAATTGGTACAGATCACTGCGGTGGTGAAAATATGGTGTATTGTTTTGATTTTTGAGCTACACCTATTTTATCACGCTTTGTTTGCACTTTTTTCGTATATTTTATATGGACAATTTTCAGTTTTTTCACAAGATTTGGATTTGATTAATTCACATTATTGCACTACTGTGAAATGTATATTGTTTGAAGGCATTGTAGTTCACCTATTTTTTGTTTGTTTTTATTTAAAGTAGCAGCACAGAGCTAATATTTATTCACCAAATTGCAGTGGAAGGATCTTAAAGAGGCAATAAATCCAGGAGTGCATTGTGTGCAGATTTCAGGGATGCACTACATAGTGCAGAGTTCAGGGGTGCAATACATACCAAGTGCAGTTTCAGAGGTGCCCTACGCAGAAAGTGTATGTTTCAGGAGTTTGCTATGTACAGAGTGCAGGGTTGAACAGTTTGCTACATCCAGAGTGCAGGGTTCAGGGATTTGTTACATACAGAGTACAGGCGGTCCCCGGGTTACAAACAAGATAGGGTCTGTAGGTTTGTTCTTAACCACTTCAGCCCCGGAAGGATTTACCCCCTTCCTGACCAGAGCACTTTTTACAATTTGGCACTGCATTGCTTTAACTGCTAATTGCGCGGTCATGCAATGCTGTACCCAAACAAAATTTGCGTCCTTTTTTTCCCCACAAATAGAACTTTCTTTTGATGGTATTTGATCACCTCTGCGTTTTTTATTTTTTGCGCTATAAATGGAAAAAGACCAAAAATTTTGAAAAAAAAATTAAATTTTCTACTTTTTGTTATAAAAAAAATCAAATAAACTCAATTTTAGTCATACATTTAGGCCAAAATGTATTCAGCCACATGTCTTTGGTAAAAAAAATGTCAATAAGCGTATATTTATTGGATTGCGCAAAAGTTATAGTGTCTACAAACTAGGGAACTTTTTCTGGAATTTACACAGCTTTTAGTTTATGATTGCCTATGTCATTTCTTGAGGTGCTAAAATGGCAGGGCAGTACAAAACTCCCCCAAATGACCTCATTTTGGAAAGTAGACACCCCAAGGAAATTGCTGAGAGGCATGTTGAGCCCATTAAATATTACATTTTTTTGTCCCAAGTGATTGAATAATGATAAAAAAAAATATTACAAAAAGTTGTCACTAAATGATATATTGCGCACACATGCCATGGTTATATGTGAAATTGTGCCCCAAAATACATTTAGCTGCTTCTCCTGAGTATGGGGATACCACATGTGTGGGACTTTTTCGGAGCCTAGCCACGTACGTGGCCCCGAGGATTTCTAAGGGCGTAAATTTTTTATTTCACTCCTCACTACCTATGACAGTTTTGAAGGCCAAGATGGCACAAACCCCCCCAAATTACCCCATTTTGGAAAGTAGACGCCCAAAGCTATTTGCTGAGACGCATGTTGAGTCCATGGAATATTTTATATTTTGCCACAAGTTGCAGGAAAATGACAAACTTTTTTTTTTTTTTTTTTGCACAAAGTTGTCACTAAATGATATATTGCTCACACAGGCCATGGGCATATGTGGAATTGCACCCCAAAATACATTCTGCTGATTCTCCATGGTACGGGGATACCATATGTGTGGGACTTTTTGGGAGCCTAGCCGCGTTGGGAGCCTACCCCCGAAAACCAAGCACGGCCTTCAGGATTTCTAAGGGCGTAAATTTTTGATTTCACTCCTCACTACCTATCACAGTTTTGAAGGCCATAAAATGCCCAGATGGCACAACCCCCCCCCCCCAATTGCTGTTTACATGTGACGCCAGACCGACGCTTGCATTCGCCTTTGCGCGAGAGCAGGGGGGAACAGGGGTGCTTTTTTTTTTTTTTTTTTTTGCTTTTTTATCCTATTTTTAAACTGTTCCTTTCATTTTTTTTTTTTAAATCATTTTTATTGTTATCTCAGGGAATGTACAGTAAATATCCCCTATGATGGCAATATGTAGTGACAGGTTCCTCTTTTTTGAAAAAAATGGGGTCTATTAGACCCTAGATCTCTCCTCTGCCCTCAAAGCATCTGACCACACCAAAATCGGTGTGATAAAATGCTTTCCCAATTTCCAAATGGCGCAGTTTACATCCAAATCTAAGTCATAAAATGCTTGTAGCTTCTGGTTTCTTATGCCATAGATGTTTGGAGTCATTCTGGTCTCTGATCAGCTCTATGGTCAGCTGGTCGAATCACCAGCTGCATTCTCAGGTTCCCTGTTTGGACAGGAGAGCCAGAGAAAAACATGGAGACGGTGGTGGGGGGCATTCCTTCCCACTGCTTGTAAAAGCAGTATAGTGGCTAAATAGCCGCTAGGATTGCCTTTATATGAAAGCCGACCGCTGGCTGAAAGGAATGATACCAAGATGATACCTAAACCTGCAGGCATCATTCTGGTATAACCACTCAAATTCCAGCAACATACCAGTATGTTGCTGGTCCTTGTTGGGCATATAGATTGTTCGGTGGGTATGCCCACCATTAGAATACCTCCCTTCATCCACCCACTTCAAATGATGGGCCTACATGCACCGTTTATATATGCCGAACCATGGGGGCATCCACCCGCAAAAGGTAGGAGCAAATCGCTCCTCCGCCCCTGCTGCCCCCATGCTTCGGCATACATGCTCTTTTTTTTAACTGTGGTGGTGAAATCACCTCCGACATCGCTGGAGTCACGGCTTTATGTATCGTGGGAGCAAACGCTGTTGCTGTCAAGATAAATAAATCCGCGCTGCAACTGAATGGTGTACCTGAAAACAAAAATATGGTTAACAATAAAACACAGTAAACAGTAAAGTATAAAAAAATTGCACACCTATAAAGCAAACATGATAACTTGCTCGCTATGAAGTGGATGGATAACAACAATAAAACATTGCAGAATAGAATACAGTAAAAAAGAGCAGAACAATAGAGAGAATAGAGGGAGAACAATAAAACAACTATTTTTGTTTTTTTTTATTTTATATATTTTTTTGTGCTTTTTTTTTTTTTTTTTTGTTTTGTTTTTTTTTTTTTGTAACTGTAACTTTTGTAACTGTAACCTGTTCCAGGTTCGGGTCTCTCAAAATGCGATGGCATCTTGGGAGACCCTGTGAAAGTGCGCCTAGTCTGTGCAGTGCTGTACCTTACGCTAATACTAGTGTATGGTAGCGTTCAAAACATTCACCAATGCAAAGACCAGGATTGTCAGGACAGGAGGGACAATAATAGCAGGTGTCACGCCTATATCCACGCTTGTTGCAGACACGACATCTTTTTGGGGGGGCTCGTTGGGTAGGGGTACTCGGGAGGACACAAAGAAAATGCCTCTCATGCAGCTAGCTTACTGCATTTGGTTGGGGAAGGTGAGGTGGAGCACCGTCTGGAAACAGAAGGGCTCTGATGATCTCTTCCTGAAATTTAAGGAAGGATCCAGTCCGTCCTGAAGCTCTGTATAGCACATGAGCATTCAGCAAAGCCAATTGAAATAAATAAACAGACACTTTCTTGTACCAGCATCTGGCCTTAAGGGCAGTTTGGTATGGCGCCAACAACTGGTCGTTGAGGTCCATCCCTCCTATATTTTGGTTATATTCGTGGACACAGAGGGGTTTCTCCACAACACCAGTCGCCGTAGTAATTTGGACCGTCGTGTCTGCATGAAGGGAGGTAAGAACGAAAACATTCTTATTATCCATCCACTTCATAGCGAGCAAGTTATTACACTTTAAGCAGGCTCTCTCCCCCAGCCTAAGACGGGAATCTACAAGCCGCTGGGGAAAACCCCGGCGATTAGGTCGCACGGTGCCACATGCTCCAATCTGCTGATCAAACAAGTGACTAAAAAGTGGCATGCTCGTGTAATAATTGTCCACATATAAGTGGTACCCTTCTCCAAATAAGGGTGACACCAAGTCCCACACAATCTTGCCAGCGCTTCCTATGTAGTCAGGGCAGTTTGTCGGCTCTACGTGGCTATCTTTTCCCTCGTAAACCATAAAACTACATGTATAGCCTGTGGCTCTGTCACAGAGCTTATACATCTTGACCCCGTATCTGGCACGCTTGCTGGGAAGCTACTGTCTGAATGACAAGTGGCCAAAAAACGTAATTAGGGGCTCATCAACGCAGACAACTTGATGGGGAGTAAACAAGTCTGCAAAACGTTGTTTGAAGTGGTTTACGAGGGGCCAAATTTTGTAGAGCCGATCGTATCCAGGGTCTCCACCAGGACGACAGAGTTCATTGTCATTGAAGTGCATGAACCACAAGATCTGCTCGTATAGTGCCCTGGTAATGGAGGCAGAGAACAAGGGCATATGGTGAATTGGGTCAGTG
Organism: Aquarana catesbeiana; assembly: GCF_042186555.1. Taxonomy (NCBI): domain Eukaryota; kingdom Metazoa; phylum Chordata; class Amphibia; order Anura; family Ranidae; genus Aquarana; species Aquarana catesbeiana. The sequence goes on from NC_133324.1 coordinate 854,555,431, forward strand.
GACCAATATGACCGCAACTTACTCTTTTTAGTTATGCCCATGTTGAGGGAAAGGCCCAGAAAGAGCTTAAATTCAGAAACCGTAATTGGTCTCCAATCCATGGCAAGGGAGGACTAGGGAATAGTGGCGATGTGTTGACCAGTGTACAAATTGCTTTGGTCCACAATAGATCTACAGAGATCTTCGGTGAAAAACAGCAAATAAAAATCAAGTGACGTAAAATCAACTGTTTCCACCTGAATGCCAGGTTGGCCAGTGAATGGGGGAAGTACGTGTGCTGCAGAAGTGGTGGGTTCCCAATTAGGATTGGCGAATGCAGCAGGAAGGGCACTATGGGCACGACGGGCCTGTGTTCGTCTTCTTGGTGGCAGCGGGACACTACTTGTGCTTGCCACCTCACCAGCTTGAACTGCACTTATGGGACTCTCCACGTTACCACGTGATACTGCAGTGCTGGATTGACTATGACCAGGGTGTACTAGGTCGCTGGTGCTTGCCAGTTCACCAGAAGGAATAGCGGTGCTAGTACTGCTCTGTACCAAACGAGGGACCTGCAGTTCTTGCACATCAATGACAGAAGAAGAAGATTGGGGTCTGGTACGCCTGACCTTGGCAGGGACCACAACTCCGTCATCAGAGCTATCTGTCATGGAGCCGATGTCCTCTACAGGATCGTATTCTGAGCCTGAATCTGACAGATGAGTGACTTCCTCTTCACTATCTGTCATGCTCAGAAACATGTAGGCCTTTTCACTAGTATACCTTAGATTTGCCATTTTGGGCTCTAAATTTAGTGGTACGCTAGTGAGACTCACAGGTAAAAAAGTTCCTGACTGTTAGCGACTGTATCAAAACGCTACCAAAAAAACTGTTAGCGATCGCAGGGATCAGGCCTGACTCTGCGAACGCTGCAGTTATGTATGTTTAGTGTTTTGTAAGTGACAGTGATCGATCGATACTCCACTTGGGTGGGCTGGGTTGGGCTAGGCGGAGGGGCTAAACACAGGTGTTAGCAGGTATCTGGGCTGATCCCGCTAACACTGCGTTTTTGGGAACCCTAAACTGCTGGGGACGCTAGTATAGATCTGATCGGATCAGATATTGATCCGTTCAGATACTATACCACTAAGGGAGGTGTATGCTGTGTGCGTGGGTGTTAGCGGTACTGGCACTAACCTGACGCTGCCTGGGGTGATGAAGACCCTATCTGACCCTAAAACTTAACTTATATCACCGCCGGGCGATCAGGGGGTTAAACCTTTATTAGGTAATAAATGGCGGTTGCCCTGAAACTATAAAAAACAAACTAACCAGCGTCACCTGTGATCAGTGATCACTGGTGAAAGGGTTAACTAGGTGGCAATCAGGGGGTTAAAACCTTTACTAGGTAGTATATGGGGGTCCCTGATGCTATAAAACGCTGACGGCAAACCTAAATACTTACCTCCCTAACTAGCGTCACCTGTGACACTAATACAGCGATCAGAAAAACGATCGCTTAGTGACACTAGCGACGGGGGTGATCAAGGTGTTAAAACTTTATTAGGGGGGGTTAGGGGGGTACCCTAGACCTAAAGGGGACTAACACTAATTGCCCTACCACTTATAACTGTCACAAAATGACACCAATGCAATAATCAGAAAAAAAAAACTGCTATTGGTGTCACTGTGACAGGGGGTACAGGGGGGTGATCGGGGGGTGATGGGGTGGGTGAAAAGTGTGCCTAGAGTGTTCTACTGTACGTGTAGTGTTGTGCAGACTTACTTGGATGTCTTCTCTCCTCAGCTCCAGAAAGAAAAGACTGACACGAGGAGAGATGACATTGCTTCCTCTGCCGCTGTTTACATTACAGAGGCAGAGGAACATTGTAATTTGTTGGGAGTGATCGTGAGGGGGTGGCCATGAATGAGTGGTCTTCCCCTCAGCACAGATTGCTTCCCTAACGATGCTGACCGCCTCGGGCACTGGGGGGGGCACGATGTGCCCCCCTGCCCGCGGGAGGCAAATCAAGTTCCAGGTACGTGATTTTGCCTGCTCGTGCCATTCTGCCGCAGTATATCTGCGTTAGGCGGTCGGCAAGTTGTTAAGTTGAATCTGTTTGTAAGTCGGAACAGGTACATTTTTTTAAGTGTAGCTGTAGCCAAAAAAAACTATTTTTAGGCTTATTTGATAGCATAGGGAATGGTTAACACCCCTGTAATATTTGTTTTGCTGTCTGTGCCCATGTTCAGAAGATTTCACCTCACTTTGGATTGGATTTTGAAAAATTTGGGTTGTTGTGGAAACAAGCCTGGGTGATAAAGCATCAGTGGAGGTACCCTTTTCCCATAATAATTCTTACAGAGGTAGATTTCCTCTCACTTCCTGTTGTCTCCCTCCGTTTGTAAGTAGGAATCGTTTGTAAGTCGGATGTTTGTAACCAGGGGACTGCCTGTACAGCATTAAGGAGTTTGCTACATACAGTGCAGGGTTTAGGGATGTGCTATGTACAGAGTTCAGGGGTGTGCTATGTGCAGGGTTTAGGGGTGGGTGCGCTATGCACAGTGTGCAGGGTTCAGCTCTCTTTCACAGGCTGTCCACATCTCACTGGTCAGCATCTGTGCACCAGGACACAGATGGGGATCACAGTGCAGCTTACCATGTGATTTCCTATCCCACACTGCACCTGCATCTGCCTCTCCCTTGCCTGCGCCATCAGGGCAGGCAGGGATTTTTGAGAGTTACTGAAAGGAACTACTGTGTTTACAAGTGACAGTGGTGAGCAAAGAGTGGAGGGCGAGAACCTGAGGTGGTGGAACAGAGTTCCACCACGTTCCAGCTGAAAAAAAGCCCTGGGTGCGAGGGCACATAAAATAGCCTGGTGGGCCATGTTCCACAGGCCTTATTTTGACGCATGTGCCCTAGCATGTTACATAGTTACATATTTAGATAGTTGGTGAGGTTGAAAAAAGACACGTCATTACATTGTATACCCTTATATGTTGTGGTCATTTAGGTGCCTATCTAATAGGTTTTTTTTTAATTATCTATGCTCACTGCTGAAACCACTGTTTGTGGAAGAGAATTCCACATCCTTACCGCTCTTACCATAAAGAACCCTCTGCGCAGTTTAAGGTTAAACCGCTTTTCTTCTAATTTTAGTGAATGGCTGAGTGTCTTTTTATGTTCCCTTGCACTAAAAAGTTCTATCCCTATTGTGGGGTCACCAGTACGGTATTTGTACATTGAAATCATATCTCCTCTCAAGCGTCTCTTCTCCAGAGAGAATATAAAGGGGGGGCACAAATTCAGGGCCCACCTGCATGAGATTGTGGCCAGCACACATGCGGTATATTTGTTCAGGTTAAATAAGGGTTAAGGTAGGCAGGATTTGGGTTACTGTCTCTTTAAATTTTTGTACAGGTAACAAGGGTCCAATCGGATCAATGGGATGGTTCTGGAAGCCTGGAGGTGTCTATATAAGGAACCTGCAGTGGGGCTTATTTCCTTTTCCCCTTTGGACCGGAGTAGTACCAGAAGAACTGTAGAACTCGGCTGGACTACAGCAGAAGAGTCATAATACTACCATGAGCTTAACTGCAGAAATGGAGGCTCTGGTTAGGCAGTTCATAGAGAGAGCCGGGAGTGCAGAGGGAGAAGCGTGGATTCGCCATTGTTTAGCATTGTCTGAGGAAAGCAATGCGGAAGAAGCAGGACTGACAGGCAGTATCTCGGCAGAGGAGGAGCGTCCACAGCGGAGGAGCGCGGGCCAGTGGGTGGATGAGCCAGTCACCAGAGAGATACAGCGCCACTGCATGCCACCGGTTCGGTACAGCCCAGCAGCAGGGGGAGTAGGAGCAGGAGGCAGAGGAAGATGGCGGCGGGTCAGGTTGCGGCCGCCATGCGAATAAGAAGAGGCAGACTGGGTCTCGGTCGCCAGGGAACAGCGGTCGGCGGGGAACAGTGAAACAGCCCGCAGCACAGAAGACAAGGGGGCGGGCGTCCTCCCCACAGCCCCCCATCATTCCTCATGTCAGGCTAGAGCAGCTGCAGCAAGAAGAATGCCGGGAAGAAGAGAGGCAGGATGGCATGCTGCATGAGAGAGCGCAGGGCTCAGTGTCTGGTATGTTGCTGGAGAGCATGGCTCAGCAGAGTACAGGGCAGCCGAAAGTGTCTGGTGAGTGTCAGCAGTTGCAAACTTTGTCTGTATTAGTTGATTCTCTGTCTTCATTGCTAAAGTCTTTCTTTCCTGTGGTTAACCCTGTCTCTGCTGCTACTGCTTTACCCAACCCAGCCCCTGCTGCTGTTTCTAGCAGTGTTTTTGTTTCCAATTTTTCTCCAGTAGTCTCTCCTATGGCCAAGACATTGCAGAATAGTGCACACACATATCACACGGCTCAAGGAGAAAGGGATAGGAATGGTGTACCAGAAGCCTGTATGAAAGATGTTATGCCATGTGAAATTTCCCCCCTGGGTTACCATTTAAGTTCATGCATGAAAGAGAAAATTTGGCAGGGAGATTTTGTGGATATTTTGTCACTTCTTCCCTGCCAAAAAGATTTTGCATTTAAATCAGACAGAAGGGGGGATGAAAAGCAGGAGGTGGACAAGCGTAGAACTGTACCTTTCATAATTGGCTGCAAGCATATTGCATTTATGCTGGAGTAGCGGCGGAAAAGCGTCCAGAATTGTGTGGGGGGCTTTTCCAGCACCTGGACCACATTTTGGAGGCTTATAAAAATTTGGGGGGCCTGGGGTGGTATTTTTATGACAAATCTTTCTGTCAGAAGCTGGGTATTCACCCATCGCTTCGGTGGGGGATGAAGGATGTGGGCCTATGGCTGAACCTGATTTTGCCACAAAAACAGGTCGCTCCAAGAATCAGTGCGGTTATGCCTGCTCAAGAGGCCTATAGAAAAGGCTGTTGTTTTGCCTTGAATGAGAATCAGTGTCGGTTTAACGCTTCATGCAAGTATAGGCATGAATGTGCCTTTTGTGCAGGAGCGCATCCGGTGACTAAATGTTTTAAGAAATCCGCTTCATCGGGTGCAGCCCACATGCAGAAAGATATTTTTCCAAAGAGCCTGTACTCCAGCGAGGCTGGAAAAAATGCGATCGTGGCTGGACAAATATCCAGACAGGGCGAAAGCTCGATTGCTCATTGAGGGATTTTCCCGGGGCTTTCTGTTGCCCCCCTTTTTGGGAGACGGGTGTGAGGTGATGGATAACCTGAAGTCAGTTGAAAATTTTCTGGATGTGGTTAGGGATAAGTTGTGGAAGGAGATTGCTGAGGGGCGTGTAGAGGGCCCTTTCAGGGATTCGTCTTTTAAACATTTTCGCTTATCCCCGCTTGGGGTAGTTCCCAAGAAGGAGCCCCATGCGTTCCGATTGATTCATCACCTGTCTTTCCCGAAGGGAAGATTGCTGAATGATTAAATTGATGAGTCATTGTGTTCGGTGAAATATGCAACGTTTGATGAGGCCATCGAGAAAATAAGGGCTTGAGGCAAGGGGGCTCTAATGGCCAAAGCCAACATACAATTAGCCTTTCGACTATTGCCAAACTCTCTGGTTGCTTTTAGTTCTCTGGGTATGCATTTTGATGATTGTTATTTTTTCGACAAATGTCTTCCGATGGGTTGCTCGTTGTCATGTTCATACTTCAAAGTTTTCTCTACTTTCCTTCATTGGGTGGTTTGTGTTCAGTCAGGATCTGACAGCTTGTGCACTACCTCAATGATTTTTTGTTTGTTGGTCCGGCTGATGGGGTGCTTTGCGCAGAGTTGCTGCTGACATTTCAGTCCATTTCACTTGATTGCGGAGTTCCATTGGCGGAAGAGAAGATGTGTGCACCATCATCAGCTTTGGAGTTCCTTGGGATTCACATTGATACCGTTAGAATGGAATTTAGTTTGCCTGTGGCAAAGTTGGACAAAGTGAGATTTCTGTTGAATCAATTTTTGCAAAAGAAAAAGGTTCTTTTGAAGGAATTACAGTCCCTATTGGGTAATTTGGCCTTTGCATGTAGAATCATGCCGGTGGGCCGAATTTTTTCTCGGCGGCTTTATCTTGCTTGTTCTGGCTTGAAGTCTCCGTTTGCTCATATAAGGTTGACTACCTCCCTGAAGGATGATTTACGAGTTTGGAAAAAAATTTTGGAGTCGTATAACGGGCGGTCTTTGTTTCAGCAGGATTTTGTGTTTGTGCATTTTCATTTATTTACTGATGCAGCTGGCTCGAAAGGTTTTGCAGCCATCTGGGAATCTCATTGGTGTTGCGCAGCTTGGCCAGATTCTTGGATAAGTTGGAATGTCACAAGAAACATTGTGTGCTTTTGGAACTGGTCCCAGTTTTGTTATCACTTGAACTGTGGGGCGCATATTTTGCAAATAGAAGGATTTTGGTCGAAACAGACAATAAAGGGCTTCTTTTTGCAGTAAATTGCCTTTCTTCCAGCTCATTGGGGGTTATTAAGGTGCTGCGTTGTCTTGTTTTCTTATGTCTTCATTATAATATTTGGTTGAAGGCTAAACATGCGCCAGGGAAATTGAATATTATAGCTGATTCCTTATCCCGGTTTCAGATGGACCGTTTTCGGCAATTGATGCCAAAGGCAGACGTAGAAGGCACCAGGTGTCCGGAGCCTGTGTGGACGTTGATCTGACGTTGGCATCAGAGGCTATCCAGGGATCAGTGGTGCCTAGGACTTGGGCCAGCTACTCGGCTGCATGGCGGAATTGGTTATCCTTTGCAAGCTCAGCAGGCGTAGATGACGACAGGCCATCGGAAATAGGGATTCTGGCTTTTGTCTTCCCTAATGCAGCAAGGTTTTTTCAAGCAGTCACTTGTTGAAGTCCTTAGCTGGGATTTCTTTTTTCTGTCGGTTGCATTGCCTGCCGTCCTGTATGTCATATTTTTCGGTGAAGCAGGCAATTAAAGGGTACAAGAGAAAGTCTTTTGTTCCAGACAGCAGAAGGCCAAATTCGCTAACTATGCTTAGTGCCCTTTTTGCAGCTACACCCACAGTTTGCTATTCTGAATATGAGGCATTGCTTTTCAGAACAGCTTTTGTGTTGGGATTCTTTGGTGCTTTTCGCATCTCAGAGCTTGTGCCGAGGTCCAGATTTGGCAGCTCGGGTCTCCTTTATGAGCAAGTACATTTGGAACACTCAGCAATTCACATATGGCTGCGGCGTTCTAAAACAGATCAATGCGGGAGGGGTACATGGATTACCTTGCGGGAGCATGATGATAAGTCCGTGTGCCCGGTCTCTGTGGTACGACAATTCATTGAGGTCCGGCCATTTACTCATTCATGGTAACCTAGTACCAATGTCACTTTATCAGTTTAATTTTGTGTTTAAAAATTGTTTGGGCATAATGGGCTTCCATGGCTTCCAGTTCTCTTCCCATTCTTTTAGAATAGGCGCAGCATCAGAAGCTGCCAGAAAGGGGTTGGATGACTTGTCCATTAAAGAATTGGGAGGTGGAAATCTAAGTGTTTCAAACTATATGTAAGACCTAATTTGTTTATTTGATTTTCTAGACTTACGTCGCACAGTATGGATTCTGGGACATTCTTTTATCCATTGGGTGCGGAAAAGAGCGGCTCAACGGAAATATTCCACAAATTTGTCATTACCGCCGGAATCCTTTTTATTTTGGAAGGGTGTGCGAGGCTTCAATGGCATCAATTATATTTTCATTTAACCAGATTATTTCAGGTAATGATTTGGGTAACGTTAGAACATTAGATTTGTTATTTATGGTCAGAAGGGATTTTCACTGATTTATGTTGACTTCTCCGGGCACGACTATCATGTTTTCTGAGATAATCCCACGTCTTTCCTGGCTGTCTTTGCCTCAGAAGAAAGTGATGGAAAGAATGTGAAAAAGAGTGAACAGAGCCGTTGAAAAATTCATGCCTAGTATTGGCAGTTTGTCATATAGGCACATAGATTTGGAGGGAGGGATCCCCGGGTTTTACAGGGCTGATGGGGTTCACCTCTCGGAAGTGGGTATTGATTTGTTTAATTTAGGTTTGCAGTCGGGGATTGAGATGGCCGCGGTGGGGGGGGGGGGTGGACCCGATTTGATTTCAAGTCCTGCTGGTGTGGATTTTGATATATGAAAACTGTGGTTCGTTTGCTGCTCGAGTTCTGATAACTGAGCAGTGTATTTATTTGGTGTGAATTAAAGTATGATAAGTTTAATTTGAATAAAAAGAATTTATGTTTAATAATTATACCAATAAAGGTGCCGCGGTCAATTATTTGCCAAAATGGTGTATGGTATTATTATATTTAGCAGAGTGGGGTTTTGGTTATATTAAGGGAAAGGGTGTGTGGCCTACAATCTCATATAAAGGGGGGGCACAAATTCGGGGCCCACCTGCATGAGATTGTGGCCAGGACACATGCGGTATATTTGTTCAGGTTAAATAAGGGTCACTTCCGGTTCCGGCGCCGCATGGAGTAGCTGTCTCTCCTCACAGCTCCCGCAACTAGGACAAAAACCTGATTAAAAAACCGGCCCAGAAGCCCGAATCCACCCTCGGCTACCTCGGGCACCAGTACCCACTACATGGACCGCTTTATAGAAGTCCGCGGCCCCCGCACCAATACGGCCCAGAAGGCGCCGCCGGCCCAGCCGCAAATCGAGGCCTCGGCTTTGGCCTACATGGACCTGCACACAGGCGCGCAGCCAGCAGACATGGAAGTAAGTGGCAGCGCAGCCCCACACACATCTCCACAAGCCTCCCAAGCTCAGCCACAACCTCAAGCCGCCTCTCCTCAAGCCCCTCTCTCTCAGGCCTTTCAAATATCAGCCCCCTCTCCACAGCATGCAGGGGACCATACTACAGAGCGCATAGCACAGGCAGTAGCAGCTCTCCTGTCCCCCATGATCTCAACATCTGTGGAAAAAGCTGTAAATGCGGGGATGAAACAAATTAAGGCCCAGCTAGGAGAACATAACACCAGGCTACATGAGCTAGAACACCGCCTATCAAGTATGGAAGAAGAGATGTACCAAGCCCAAGCCACAGAACAAGCGCAGGACAAGACAAACCAATACATAATACAAAAACTCGACGATTTGGAAAATAGGTCCAGAAGGAGCAACCTGCGATTTGTGGGGATACCCGAATCGCTACAATCATCTGCTTTATCAGACTTTTGCTCCCAACGCATCCCTGAGGCGCTAGGCCTAACAGGCCCCTGCACGGTAGAACGCGCCCACAGAATGGGACCATATAATGAAGAGTGCAAGAACCCTCGCCCCATCATTGCTAAATATCTGAACTACTCTGACAAAGCTCCCATTCTCAAAAAATTTAGACAAACCCGCACACTCCAAATTGATGGTGTGAAGGTTCTGATTTTTGCCGACTACTCCATCGAGGTCTCAAAAAAACGCAAAGCCTTCCAACAGATATGCACAGAACTCTTCAAGCAACAAATCAAATTCACTCTAGCATTCCCAGCCACCCTACGCCTCAAGACACCCAGCGGTGACCAGCTATCCTTCCAGGATCCACCAGAAGCGGAAGCCTACGTGCGATCGTTACTCTCCAACACTCAACAGCACACCCCCTCCAAGGGCACCCCACTCAACCGCTCCCTGGACCAACGGAGCCCACGCAAAGACTCTCCCAAACGCTTCAGATCCTCATTTCCGGACCAGCATCGCTTCACTCCTCGCTGAACTGAAACTTGCAACCGCCATTGCGGGCTACCCAATCTACGGACAGTTCCCCAACTTGTCCCTTCTCAGGTTTTCTACCTTCTTTTTACGGTATCACGTAATGTATAACGCTATTTTGTTATGACTGTTCTCAGTTCTCAGGGTTATTATTTTTTTTCAGACAATACTTGTTTGAACACAGTTTTCTTATACGGTTATGTCCTCCTGGCCTCACTGTGTACGGCAACATGCATCCCCCCCCCCATAAATTCTAGCCTCAAGCGCATGTATAGACGCCTGTCACCCTTCCACGGGCTAATTGGGCCCCAAACCGTAACTGTCCTGTTATGGGAGTTGACCTACACAGTGAATCCATGCGGAAAAAAGTGAAGTTCTCAGGCTTAATGGTTATGTTATCTTTTATGTTGCCTCCCCTCTATGTCATACCCCCCCCCTCCTTCTACCCCCTTATACAGGGCCCACACCATCTCCCCCACACATCTAATATGCCTCTTTCCTGTCATAGTTGGTATTTCAACTCACCATCCACAAAATGTTAAATTGACATTTTCTGCCCATACCCCTCACAAGCCCCCCCTAACATGAAAATAATCTCCTGGAACGTGAAGGGTCTCAGATCCCCCCAAAAAAGAATGAAAATTCTTAGGCATCTTAAACGGCTCAAAACCGATATAGCCCTACTTCAGGAGTCACACCTATCAGCCCCAGACTTCCATCGTATGAAGAAGCTCTGGGTTGGAACTGTTCTAGGCTCTGAGGCAGCAGGACGCAAAGCTGGCGTCCTCCTACTCATACACAAAAATCTCCCCTGCTCAATCCTGTCAACAAAAACTGATAACCAGGGCCGTTTGCTCACTACACATGTCAAAATAGGCTCCAAAGAGCTCATAATCACAAACGTCTATGCCCCCAACAGCCCAAGCAAGCAATTCTATTGCGAGCTCTCCAGTTGGCTTCTACAAAACACTCACCTCCCCCACCTACTCGGAGGGGACTTCAATGACACCCTCCATCAGATAGACGACAGATCCTCACCAAAAAGCCCAAATCTACGCATCAACCCTCCCACCCCTTCCCTCTTCGCAAACACCATGGAATCTATTCATCTCCAGGATCTTTGGCGCCTCTCTCACCCAACAGACAGGGAATTCACATTCTACTCCAACCCACACAAAGTATTCACAAGGATAGACTTTTTCTTTGGCTCTGACAACTTAATCCCTTTCCTCCAGAACACCACAATACACGACATAACCATCTCCGACCACGCACCTATAGAGGTAACCCTCGATAATCTAAACTTACCCCCACATCCCAACATCTGGCGGTTCCCTTCCTTCCTTCATAATAACACTGACTTCCAACAATACATGTCCGATGCATGGACGGAATACTCTTCAAACAATGCCCCCCACATACACGACCCCAACCTATTCTGGGACGCCGGTAAAGCTTTCCTAAGAGGCCGTATCATCTCCTATGCAACCTCCTTTAAACGCAACACCCTGTCTAAATATAAAGCAGCCAGCTCAGGCCTACACCAGGCACAACGAGCACTATATACCACAGACTCCCCAGCCAATCGATTGGAATGGCAGGCAGCAAAAGGGGATTTCGACACATAGGTAAACACCCTTGAACACACCAAACAGGCTTACTTAGAAGCCACCTTTCATAAATTTGGAAACAAAGCGGGTAAACTCTTATCCAGACTATACAAAGGCCCATTCCGCCCTACCCACATTACATCACTCCGCGACAGTAAAGGCACCCTTCATTCCACTCCACAAGCAATTAACAAAGTCATGCAACAATTTTACTCTACACTCTACGCCCCAGATCCCATAGATGCACAAAAAGCACGCGCTTTTCTAGGGAAAATAAACATGCCCAAGATTTCCACACTACAACTAGAAACCCTTAACACTCCTATAACCCCCACCGAAATATCAACAACCATCCGCCACTTGACTCTCTCCAAGGCCCCAGGCCCAGACGGCTTCACTAGTGAATTTTACAGGACCCTACAACCCCTTCTGGAACCCACCCTCCTCCAAGTATACCGGAATATCTGGTCAGGGGGTGCGTACATACAGTCGGGGAACCAGGCTCTTATAAAATTACTATCTAAAAAGGGCAAAGACCCCCAAGAACCAGGCTCATACAGGCCCATATCACTTCTCAACCTAGATGTGAAAATCCTCTCTAAAATTATAGCCACCAGGCTGGCAGATATTATCCCTTCTTTAATTCACCCCGCTCAATCAGGCTTTGTAAAAGGCAGAACCGCCACCCTCAATATTCGAAAAGTCATGATGGCCCTAGAACATGCACTTCATCACCTAAACACTAACCACGCCATTATCACATTAGAGGCAGAAAAGGCCTTCGATAACGTAAGTTTCGACTGGCTATCTATGACAATGTCAGAGATGGGATTCACAGGCCCATTCCACCACCTCATCACTGCCATGTACACAGCCCCATCAGCAAAATTTGTGGTAGCAGGCCTCATGTCAGAAGAATTTTGTCTTCACAAGGGCACTCGCCAAGGATGTCCTCTATCCCCACTCCTTTTTAACATCGCCCTAGAACCCCTGTCCAGATATCTAACACTAACAGCCCCCTTACATGGTATAAAAATAGGCACACATGATCTACGCACATCCCTATTTGCTGATGATGTCCTCATATTTTCGGCCAACCCCCCCTCAGTTATGATAACCATTAAAAGGGTGTTTGATGAATTCCGCTTGTGCTATGGCCTTCGCATCAACTACAGCAAAAGCGAAATTCTCCCCATCGCCACCCACTCTGTACCACAATGGACCCAACAATCTATTTTCCCTGTCGCGAAATCCCATATCACCTATTTAAGAATAAAAATAGGAAAACTCCCCTCATCACTATACCACCTAAATTACCCTCCTCTGCCGTCGAAAATATCTCAAGAATTAAATGCCTGGATGGACCTGCCCTTCTCGCTCTTGGGAAGATGTCACCTAATAAAAATGGTCAGTTTCGCAAGACTACTATACCCATTGCAAACTATTCCGCTACTACTTCTTCATAAAGATGTGACTTCGCTCAATTCCTCCTTATCAAAATTCCTTTGGCGAAACAAACGACCACGTATAGCTCTAAAAAAACTACATCTTCCCAGGCGCGAAGGGGGCATCAGTTTACCACACATTAGAATGTATAATATAGCATGCTTACTTAGAACCAGCATAGACTGGATAACGCAATCCTCCCGCTACTCAAATTTCTCCCTGGAATCGGATATGGCCTACCCTTACTCGTTAGTGGGCCTCCTCCACTGCAGATGGAAGTCAGTCCCCCCCCCTCACCAACATAATCTCTTATTAAGAGACACAGCTGTGGCTTGGAGAGAAGCAAGGAAAATACTTAAGATATCCCCTTTCGTATCATCTCATCTCCCGATCCAAGGAAATCCGGCCTTCCCACGGGGACTAGAACATAAACCTTTCAAAATATGGGAACGGAAAGGCCTAACAAAATTCTCCTCCCTTTGCAACATTCAGACGGGTCGACCACTGCCATTTACTAACATTGCGGAAACCTTCGCTCTACCCACTATGCATACCTTCCATTATGGGCAATGCATCAGCTTCTTAAAGGAGACATGTAAACAAGCAGATAAAAGGTTTCCAACAAACATCATAGACCTAATGATATCAAACAACTCATACAAAACCTCGGACATCTACAAACCCCTCCTACTTAAATCATCTCCACCTCTTTCAGCATCATCGATAAAAAACTGGAATAAAGACTTCCCGGATTCTAACTTAGTGGAAAAAATCTTGCAAGGCCTCAACTCCGTACAAAAGCTAACACCCAATGAAGTATGGAGAGAAACGCAATTGAAAATAGCCCACAGAGCTTATATGCCCTTTTCATCGTCAAAAACAGACATGAGCAAAGCCTTCTGCCCACTATGCCACATCCGGAAACCTTCCCTGGCCCATCGCGTCTGGGACTGCTCCTATATCTCAACCTTTTGGGACCAAGTTCTGGCCTACATATTCGAAGTGACCCTATTAAAACTACCCAAGGACCCGCTACTCCTCATCTTCGGCTACTGGGACCCAATACTCCTACCCTGGTCAAAAACCGCCAACAGCGACACAAGCCCCTCAGGGAACTTAAAAGTCAACGCCTCACACAAAGGGTGGTCCCTAACCTGTCTTCTAATCGCAAGAAGAACCATCTTGAAAAATTGGATCTCTCCATCGTACCCCAACATCACCCAAGTCAAACGAGAGCTCTTACATCTACTTATCAAAGACCGCATTAATACGGACTTCAAACAGAAAACCTCCTCAGACCGCTTTCACTCCAAATGGCACACCTTTATGCTCCCATCTCTCTCCCAAGAGGAAATAGCAAATTTGAGCCAATCCACCTTCTCCTACCACGACTATCAGCCGATGCAAAACAAGAAAATCCCCCCATAAGAGGTGACCTCCTAAATCATACTAAACCATTCTGGCCACGGCATAGGCCACTGAACTCACTAATCCAAGATTGCTAACAGATCTCCATGTAACCGAATGTTGCCAGCTACCCTATTTTCATAATTTTCTTAATATGGTAAAATGTTTATGATCGATCAGATAATATACCCCCACCAACCGTCTCTTTCTCATACACTACATGCCCCCCCCCCTCCCCTGGTTTGATTTCTTTTCCCACTTTCAGGTATCTCATTGATATTAAATAATCTAGTATTCACAGAGACTGTCTAATCGGATCCATCCAGGCATCTACCATATTAGTCAACTATCTACTCTGTTAGGATCTGTCGAATTTTGTCCATTCACCATCCCTTATAGGCATATACTCCTGAAAATTATTGTCCCTTTTCTAGACTTAAGTTAATACCGAAATGTCTCTCTTATCTGTGAATGTCCAAGAATATCAAAATGTCTGTATACAATACTATATTTTATACCTTTTATTGTATGTTGAAAAGCGAAATAAAAACTTTTTGAAAAAAAAAAAAAAAAAAAATAAGGGTTAAGGTAGGCAGGTATTGGGTTACTGTCTCCTAAAATTTTTGTACAGGTAACAAGGGTCCAATCGGATCAATGGGATGGTTCTGGAAGCCTGGAGGTGTCTATATAAGGAACCTGCAGTGGGGCTTATTTCCTTTTCCCCTTTGGACCGGAGCAGTATCAGAAGAACTCCCTCCCTCCCTTTGTTGCATGCACCTCTTATGTGGTTGGATCACCCTGGATCTCAGGGGGGATTTTGATATATGAAAACTGTGGTTCGTTTGCTGCTCGAGTTCTGATAACTGGGCAGTGTATTTATTTGGTGTGAATTAAAGTATGATAAGTTTAATTTGAATAAAAGAAAGAATTTATGTTTAATTATACCAATAAAGGTGCTGCGGCCAATTATTTGCCAAAATGGTGTATGGTATTATTATATTTAGCAGAGTGGGGTTTTGGTTATATTAAGGGAAAGGGTGTGTGGCCTACAATCTCATAAGTTCAGTGCTTGTAACCTTTTCTCATAACTAAGGTCCTCCAGTGCCTTAATTAGCTTTGTCACCCTTCTCTGGACCAGAGTCTTGGAGAGTGGGAGAAGTATCGTTTTATCTCTGGAGTTAATCCCCTTTTTAATGCATGCCAATATTCCTGTTTGCTTAGCTTGCAGCAGCGTGGCATTGCATGCCATTGCTGAGCCTATCATCTGCTAGGACCCCCAGGTCCTTTTCCATCCAAGATTCCCCCAGAGGTTTGCCCCCTAGCGAGTAGATTGCATTCATATTTTTGCCACCTAAATGCATAATTTTACATTTTTCTACATTAAACTTCATTTGTCATGTAGTTGCCTACCCAATTAATTTGTTCAGATCTTCTTGTAAGGTTTCCACATCCTGCGGAAAAATTATTGCCCTCCTTAGCTTAGTATTGTCTGCAAATACTGAGATTGAGCTGTTTATCCCATCCTCCAGATTGTTTATGAATAAATTAAATATGATTGGTCGCAGGACAGAACCCTGAGGGACCCCACTTTCCACACCAGACCATTCCAAGTACTCCCAATTTATCACTACCCTCTGAACTCGCCCCTGTAGTCAGTTTTCAATCTATGTACTAACCCTATGGTCCATGCCAACAGACCTAAGTTTGTACAGTAAACTAAGCTCACCTCCTCATAGAAGGTTAATAGATTGGTTTGGAAGAATGATTCTTCATGAATCCATACTGATTACTGCTAACGATAGCATTCTCTTTACTAAAATCATGTATATAATCCCTTATCATCCCCTCCAAGAGATTACATACTATTGATGTTAGGCTAACTGGTCTGTAGTTCCCAGGGATATATTTTAGTCCTTTTTTAAACAATAAAAAGGACCAAGACTTTGTTATTTAAAGAAATGAATGTGTCCTTTAAACACAGTAAAAGACCCAGTCTCTGCTGAACAGTGTTTTTAAAAATAGTCTTTTGCATTTGTAAATGTTCCCCTGTCGGTGTCCAGCTACCCATGTCCTTTTATTAAAAAAATTACAAATTAGCCCTGAACAAAAAATTCAAGATTTTGCTCCCATAGACTTTAATGGGGTTCAGGCACTATGTTCACACTGGGTTCAACAAACATCCAGCAAACTGAACTTTGCTTGGTTCGCACATCCCTACTGGACAAAAAAAACATACAAACAGCAAACTGATGAGCTAATTTCTCCCCTTTTGTTATCATGTCCCTTGTTAGCACATAAGTACTTCAGCACAACCAATTGACTCTTTGTGCCGCTTTTTTCAATCCCAATCCTAGTCTGAGCTTTGCTGTGCAGGGGATTGCAGAGGTCTAATGCAGGTACTTACACTGCTTGCATTTAAAAAAATTAATTCAATGAATATAGAGCTGCATTAAGTTGTGTCTATTGTACCTGTCTGGGGTTCATCTTTAATATATTGAAGCTGGAGGAAGCCAAGCAAATATTTTTTTGAATGTGGTCTGTAATGGTAGCCTCCATATTTTTTTTTAGTACATGTTTCCTTAAATAAGTATTTCACTCTGTTTTGTTTTACTTTTTTTTTTTTTATTTGTGTTGAAATCTATTACTTCTGCCCCTTACCAAAAATGCCCAGGCTCAAAGCACTTGCTTAGGCTGTCTAATGGGCAATCTGTGCCTATTTCTTGAAGAAGTTGTGCACTGCTACACAGGCGTTCTCGTGTTCTAGCTTCCAGCTCATAGAGCACCAGTGTACATCATTAATTTGCTGTATCCATAGAAAAGTAGCTGCAAATCCCAGTGTCATGAGGCCAGCAAGACAAGTAAGCCTAGTGGATCATAGCAGAGGAGAAAGCACAAGATAACCTGCGTACAAATCCAGTTTGCAGCCAGTCTCTATTAACAAGTTTGTGGCATGGGAAGAGAAACAAACAGATATAATACACCTCTAAATGAGCAAAAATGCTCAGAAATGTTTGTCTAACAATAACTAAATTGCGTTTTTCATGAATAATAAAAATAATAACAATAAGTGGTGGAAAGGAAAGAGGACATATTGCCTTACCATTCAGTGAGAGATATCTGCAAAATGCTTGTTGTAATAATGATGTATAGGTTCAAACTTTTTAGCAGTGTGTGTGTGAAACGAGGAACAGACTAAGACACAGAAAAAAGGATGTACATTTATTAAGCGTGACATATGAAAAAACTGAAAAAAACAACACTGAGGAGCCCTCGCATATCCCATGCTTGATATTAGTGACCTTCAGACAACGTTTGGTAATCCTGGCCTGAGGCTAAAGATGATGGGGGCATTGCCCCTATTATATCTTACAGGGAACATACTGCATGCTATGCATTCTTAACCAATCGCAACTGAACAAATGAGGGTTTTAAAGTTAACCCCTTCCCTGCCGGTGACATTTACACAGTAATCGGTGCATTTTTATAGCACTGATTGCTGTATAAATGCCAATGGTCCCAAAAATGTGCCAAAACTGTCCGATCTGTCTGCCATAATGTCGCAGTCCCGAGAAAAATTGAATATAGAATAAAAATGCCATAAATCTTTCACCTATTTTGTAGATGCTATAACTTTTCGCAAAACAATCAATATACGCTTATTTCGATTTTTATTACCAAAAATATGTAGAATACATATCGGCCTAAACTGAGGAAAAAATTTGCTTTTTAAAAAAAAAATTGGGGATATTTATTATAGCAAAAAGTACAAAATATTGTGTTTTTTTTTTGTTTTGTTTTTTTCAAAATTGTCGCTCTTTCTTTGTTTATAGCGCAAACAATAAAAACTGCAGGGATGATCAAATACCACCAAAAGAAAGTTCTATTTGTGGGAAACAAAAGACGTCAGTTTGGGTACAACATCGCATGACCGCGCAATTGTCAGTTAAAGCAACGCAGTGCCTTATCGCAAAAAATGGCCTGGTCATTGAGAAGCCAAATCTTCCGGGCTGAAGTGGTTAAACAAATAAAACATAATGTGCCTTCATTTGAATGGGCTGCCCATCGCATCTCAATAGAACCGTGGTACCCATTGTTCTGCACTGCATCACAAATGCATCAGAAATGTCACTCAGAAAGAATGGCACTGCATTATAACAATGCATGTAACATGCATTGTTTAGCATTGCTGTAACGCAATAGTGTATATGAGCTCTGAAAAAGTAACTTCACATTTGTTGAGAAAAAAAACCCTCTGGGCGATCAATAAACATAGAAGGGATTTTAACAAATGTTGTAGTGGATTCCTACATTTTGTTGCTGTGAAGAAATAACTCTTGTATCAAGAATCAGCTACAGATTTTGCCAGATCTGCCTGGTACACATTTAGAGACCAAACCATATATTTATTAAAGTGATTTTATTAATAATTCCCCTGATGAAGTCACGTGACATAACGCGTAGGGAGTCCCAGGCCAGAAGTGAGATCAGAGACCTGTATGCTGCTTTGTTTTAACATAACAAAGCATTTTATATTGATTTGAATGTAAGAGTTACTATTTTTTTAAATAAATTTATTGACTTTAACTACTACACTATGGGAGGTTACTTTGCTTTACCCTAACATGCGGAGTAAATGTGGTGGATGGAGCCTTAAAGGGACCACTACCCAGGATTATTTAACCACTTG
>NC_133324.1:855179262-855331762 GCF_042186555.1 Aquarana catesbeiana
TATTATCCCCATGTTCATTAATGACTGTGGAGATGCATTCCTTATGTTTTGGGAGAGGGTAAGTGGCAGGCCATGTAGCTATAAACCTGCTTGGTGTCTTTTTTTCTAAAAACCGTCAGTGCTTGCTTGCAAAATATAAAAACTTGGCTGCTGTGTGTTTGCCTGCACAGTTCTGGGGCGCTTCCTCCTGGGCTCTGAGGAAAAGGACTTGATCCTTGAAATGTGTTAGCCAGTTGGACCTTGTTTCAATGTGTGATATGATGTATTAAGAGTATGAAGCTGCATCTGTTCTGACAAGCTTTTACTTATGTTGGTTTGTGTGTATATCACTTATTATTGTAATTTATTATTAAAAGATATCTGGCGATAATGCACTAGGCTGGTGCACCCTCTGTTTTCTTTATGGTTCTTTGTGGTAAAGCTCTGCTGATTTCCATAATACAATCACGTGCAAGCAAAAATGCTGTTTCTTTTTTTCCTTGCACCTGATTGGGTATTCTTTACAAAGTGAAGTTTCACCCTATTCACTAAGTTCTGGGGAAAATGAGTGCAAAGTGCAGAGTCTATTTACATTTAGTAAATCCACCCCACTGTCATTGGGTTACATGTATTCTGACAACAGTGCCTTTTTAAATTATTATCATACTTCTTCAGATCTGTTTAATTGTGTACATTTATCTTCAACAAATCTCAAAGTGAAATTATATTAAATGATAAGTAGAATTGTATAATAAATCCACTAATATTTATTAAAGGGTCAGTTAAACTTAACCCAAAAGTGATATTCTAGCTAGATGTGTAAGCTCTTGGCTATGTTGGGCCTTGGATACTCTACCCACCTTTAAAAGTTCTTCTCCAGTTGCATCCTCCACAATATAAAATGAATGAAGAATCCAAAAGGGAAGTGGGAACCCCTTTTAAAAGGATAGTAACTACTTCCAGTCCCGGCCAATTCTGACATCTCTCTCCTACATGTATAAAACATCTTTTTTTTGCTAGAAAACTACTTAGAACCCCCAAACATTATATATAGAATAAAATGGTGGGTGTTGCATATTTTTATGTCACATGATATGTGCGCAGCAGCTTTTCAAACGCAAATTTTTTGGTAAAAACACACGTTAATGAATATGAATGCATATAAACACAATTTTAAAATATGATGGTAAAATATAAAAGATGATGTTATGCTGAGTAACTAGATACCAAACATGTCACACTTTAAAATTGTGTATTCCTGTGGAACGGCACCAAACAATGGTACCTAAAAATCTCCATAGACAACACTTTTAAAGCCTTTACAGGTTACCCGTTTAGCATTACACAAGGGGTCTAGTGATAGAATTTTTGTTCTCACTTTGACATTCACGGAAATACCTCACATGTGTGGTGCGATTGCTGTTTACATATGTGTGCTGGTCTGACACATGCGTTCTCATTTGCGCATAAGCCTGCGGGGACGTGGGCGCTTTAACCACTTCAGCCCCGGAAGATTTGGCTGTTGAATGACCAGGCCATTTTTTGCGATTTGGCACTGCGTCGCTTTAACTGACAATTGCGCGGTCGTGCGATGCTGCACCCAAACAAAATTTATTTCCTTTTTTTACCACAAATAGAGCTTTCTTTTGGTGGTATTTGATCATCTCTGCGGTTTTTATTTTCTGCGCTATAAATAAAAAAGAGCGACAATTTAAAAAAAAAAAAAAACACAATACTTTGTAATTTTTGCTATAATAAATATCCCCTTTTTTTAAAAAAAAAAAAAGCAAATTTTTTCTCAGTTTAGGCCGATATGTATTCTTCTACGTATTTTTGGTAATAAAAATCACAATAAGCGTATATTGATTGGTTTACGCAAAAGTTATATCTACAAAATAGGGGATAGATTTATAGCATTTTTATTATTATTATATTTTTTACTAGTAATGGCGGCAATCTGCGATTTTTATCAACACTTCGACAATATGGACACATTGGACACTTTTGATACTTTTTTGGGATCGTTGTCATTATTGTTATAAAAATGCACTGATAACTGTAAAAATGTCACTGGCAGGGAAGGGGTTAATACTAAGGGGTGATTAAGGGGGTTAACTGTGTTCCATGTGTATGTTTCTAACTGTAGGGGGAGGGGACTGACCTAGAGGAAATGACAGATCTGATTCCTAGCTATTAGATCTGTCTCTCCTCACAGAACAGAACAGGGATTTGTATGTCTACACACACACGTTCCTGTTCTGCCTCTCGTGCCCGTGATCGCTCATGGCCAGCGGTCATTGCGACCATCGGCCATGAGCATCGGCACCCCTGCAGTGCAGCAGGCACACGCCTGCTATGCCGCTTAAAGTAGCCGACATATAGCCACGATGGCTCGCGGGATCGTGTCAACCTGTCGCAGCATAATGACGGCGGCTGGTCAGCAAGCGGCTAATGTTTTTTAAATGTTATTATTTGTTTTATTTAAAAAAAAATATTTTTATGCTGTCTCTTAAATTTTTTCTGAACAGCTTTATTGCTACCAGAAGGGATAAGCAACATAGCATGGGTCGTGACAGGTCCTCTGCAGAAGATCAGACACTGATCGGTCTGATCAGCTGCTTCATGGCCGGCAATGACCATGTACAGTGCCTTGAAAAAGTATTCATACCCCTTGAAATATTCCACATTTTGTCATGTTACAATCAAAAATGTAAATGTATTTTATTGGGATTTTATGTGATAGACCAACACAAAGTGGCACATAATTGTGAAGAAAATGACAAATAGTTTTCAACATTTTTTACAAATAAATATCTGAAAAGTGTTGCGTGCATTTGTATTCAGCCCCCTTTATTCTGACACCCCTAACTAGAATCTAGTGGAATCAATTTCTTTCAGAAGTCACCCAATTAGTAAATAGAGCCCATCTGTGTATAATGCAATCTCAGTATAAATACAGCTGTTCTGTGAAAGCCCTCAGAGGTTTGTTAGAGAACCTTAGTGAACAAACAGCATCATGAAGGCCAAGGAACACACCAGACAGGTCAGGGATAAAGTTGTGGAGAAGTTTAAAGCAGGATTAGGATTTAAAAAAATATCCCAAGCTTTGAACATCTCACGGAGCACTGTTCAATCCATCATACGAAAATGGAAAGAGTATGGCACAACTGCAAACCTACCAAGACATGGCCGTCCACCTAAACTGACCAGCCGGGCAAGGAGAGCATTAATCAGAGAAGCAGCCAAAGGCCCATGGTAACTCTGGAGGAGCTGCAGAGGTCCACAGCTCAGGTAGGAGAATCTGTCCACAGGACAACTATTAGTTGTGCACTTCATAAATGTGTTAGAACGGCCCAGTCAAAATCTAGACCTAAATCCAATTGAGAATCTGTGGCAAGACTTGAAAATTTCTGTTCACAGATGCTCTTCATCCAATCTGACAGAGCTTGAGCTATTTTGCAAAGAAGAATGGGCAAAAATGTCACTCTCTAGATGTGCAAAGCTGGTAGAGACATCCCCAAAAAAACTTGCATCTGTAATTGCAGTGAAAGGAGGTTCTACAAAGTATTGACTCAGGGGGGCTGAATACAAATGCATGCCACACTTTTCAGATATTTATTTGTAAAAAGTTTGGAAAACCATTTATCATTTTCCTTCCACTTCACAATTATGTGCCACTTTGTGTTGGTCTTTCATATAAAATCCCAATAAAATAAATTTATGTTTTTGGTTGTAACATGGCAAAATGTGGAAAATTTCAAGGGGTAAGAATACTTTTTCAAGGCACTGTAAATAAGAACCAAAACCGGAACTAACAAAATCACTTCCAGTTTCTGACATCACACAGTGGGAGAAACAACATCAATTCCTCTCACTGTGTCCCAGAAGCCAGTCAAATCTTAACTGGGTTACATGATCACTCAGGAGAGCATGGTAAAGGAGGTGGCGGAGGGAGGGGGTGGGGCACACTTCCACTGCCTGTAAAACAAATCCAGGGGCACTTTAGCCGCTAGGAGTACTTTTACAGTAAAAGGAATCACCGGCTGAAAAAAATTATATTTTGGTCATTGCTGCAGCTGCAGCAATGACCAAGATATCACCCTTCCTATCT
The DNA here is from genome assembly GCF_042186555.1 of Aquarana catesbeiana. NCBI lineage: Eukaryota > Metazoa > Chordata > Amphibia > Anura > Ranidae > Aquarana > Aquarana catesbeiana. The sequence continues at coordinate 855,183,353 of NC_133324.1, forward strand.
AGTGACATACTGGTACATCACATAGGGAATATGAACAAATGTATCAGCCACGTTCCACTCTCTTCCCTTGTCGTATTTATTAATTGTCAACAAAGTGACTGCATACAACGTTTCCACCTGGGATTAAACCTTCCTTGATGTGTTTCTACACTCCTGCCTTGCTAGGGGAAGCCAGGAGTGGAGAATGCTAAATCTTGGGCAGCTCTTCATAAAAACCAATCTGCTTCCATTTTTTTTGTTTGTAAAAGCTTAATTGGAAAAGCTGCACTTTCTCAATGGGACGGCTGCGGGGAGCGGAAAGAGGAGGGGGCCAAACTTCCAGCTCACTTGGCCACGGCGAAGTGAGCCAGAAGTGGGAGAGGGTACCTGTCAAAACCAGGTACCTGCTCCTCCTCCCCCCAAAAAGGTGCCAAATGTGGCAGCGGATGGGAGGAAGGAGGCAGATAAGTAGGGCTTCCCTTTTAGGTGGAGTGCTACTTTAAGTTATGCTATGTGAATAGGGACATATAACAAACATGAGGTAAGTGTTAACCCAATTTGGCTGCAAAAAAGAAAAATACTTTAAGCTCATCCCTAAAAAAAAATAGTTAAGTGGTTTACGGCTCCAACATCTATCAAGTGGTGAAATATCAGTTTTAGATGGACTGACCCTTTCAAAAACAGAGGTACCGTTTGGACCTCTCAGACGTACTTCTTGGGGCATATGAATGAGAGACATAGAGAACATAGGCTAAAACAAGTGAAAAGATGGCCCTCAGAGAGGAATAGAGAAGGTGTAGGTGCTATAAACCAGGGAACCAGAGAGCAAGCAAGCCAAGCTTAAGAATTACGTGCACATGGCCTCATACTGAAGTATGATAGGAAGAAGAAATTTCCTGATATCCAAATCTGCGCTTCCAGTAATTGTTACACAACTAAAGTATACGATTTGGTAAATACAGTTTAAAGACAGTTGTTCTTTTCAGTATAATGTCCTTCCTTCATTGCAGACTATGAATGCTGTAAAAGTAATATTAATTAAAACTGGACAAAAGAAAATAAGCAGAAAAGTATTGCTGTCATTAAGCGGGGTTCCACTCAAATTTTTAACTTAATCTTACCCCCTTCAGTTAATTGCATAGATGTTCAAATGCCGCACGAAATTTTTTTTATCGCTGTAATTACCTTTATATTGTACTTTATTGTGGCACTTCCTGTCTCTCCTCCCATGGGAGTAGGCGTGTTTATTGCCTTTCCCCGGCGCCGCACTGTCTCCTGGGAGCTTAATGTCAGGCTTCCCAAGATTCAGTGTGGAAACAATGATCATGCGCCTGAACAAGCTGTGAATGAACAGCATTCACCGCATCCAGGAAATCAATGCTTGTGGGCTTCACATACCCACAAGCAAGATGGAAACAGCCAGCATCACATTTTTTAAGTTATTCTTCAGTACGAAAACAGACAGAGGCGGAAATATTACACCCAAACTGTGAGTATTATTTTGGGATTAGCAAAGTGTCTCAATGACCTAAAAAAAAAAAAAGATTGGTCGCCGGACTCCCGCTTTAGCAACCAATCAGAATTTTTGTTCAGTTTGTTCATATAATTAAACTTAATCTATGTGCAACAGCAAGAAGAGTGAATTTTAATGCCCACACATGCATCCATGGTGGCCAACGTTTCTGTGGTAAATTTACTTTTCTCCAATTTTAAAGTGTCACTAAACCCACATCTTAAAAAAACTATCAATAAATGATGTATTACATGCTGTGCATACTCACTCAGTCACTATGAGATTCATTTTCTGTATTCTGCAAAAAAAACCTGGTTAATCCTGCTGCTCTCTATCTCCACCTTTTTTACTCTAAAATCATTTTATTAAAATAAATTTGATAAAAATCAAAAAAATCGATTTAACCACTTACGGACCACCTGCCGCAGTTTTACGTCGGCTGTTTGAAGGAGGATATTGTTGTTATGGCAGCAGCTAACTGCCATAACCCCAGTATCCTCTTCTTCAGACAAGACAAAAGTGGTCTCTGCGGCAAATCGCCGCAAGATCACTTTTATCGGCAATGGGAGAGGCCCCCCCCCTCCAGCCGCGCTCCGGTGCCCTCTGCCGCATACTAGAGCCGTTGGTAGCGGCGGAGGCGATCGGGTCCGGTCACTTGCTGGGTATGGAGACGACTGGGGGGAAGATGGTCCCCACCCATCCCAATAACAATGCAGGGCGGAAGCGACGTCAAAACATCGCTTCCGCCCACAGCTCTTAAAGGGCCATTTTTTTAAATTATTTTTTTAAATGACAAAATTTTTTTTTTATTGCATTTTAGTGTAAATATGAGATCTGAGATCTTTTTGATCCCAGATCTCATATTTAAGAGGACCTGTCATGCTTTTTTTCTATTACAATGGATGTTTGCATTCCTTGTAATAGGAATAAAAGTGACAATTTTTTTTTTTTTTTTATAAAAACAGTGTAAAAATAAAAAATAAAAGGTAAAATAAATAAAGAAAAAAAAATTAAAATTTTTTAAACGCGCCCCGTTCCGACGAGCTCGCTCGCAGAAGCGAACGCATACCTGAGTAGGGCCCGCATATGAAAACGATGTTCAAACCACACATGTGATGTATAGCCGCGACTGGTAGAGCAAGAGCAATAATTCTAGTCCTAGAACTCCTCTGTAACTCAAAACATGCAAACTGTAGAATTTTTTAAACGTCGCCTATGGAGATTTTTAAGGGTAAAAGTTTGTCGCCTTTCCACGAGCGGGCGCAATTTTGAAGCGTGACATGTTGGGTATCAATTTACTCGGCATAACATTATCTTTCACAATATAAAAAATATTGGGCTAACTTTACTGTTGTCTTATTTTTTAATTCAAAAAAGTGTATTTTTTTTAAAAAAAAGTGCGCTTGTAAGACCGCTGCGCAAATACGGTGTGACAGAAAGTATTGCAACGACCGCCATTTTATTCTCTAGGGTGTTAGAAAATAAAATGTATAATGTTTGGGGGTTCTAAGTAATTTTCTAGCAAAAAACCATGTTTTTAACTTTTAAACAACAAATCTCATAAAGAGGCTCAGTCCTTAAGTGGTTAAATAAAACAAATCTGATTTAAATCCAAAAAATCTGTTTTTTTTTTTTATTTAAAAAAAAAATAACATCATTGATTTATATCCACCCTGCTTTACTGCATATACAGACTGATTTTACTGTTGTGGGTTTAGCAGCACTTTAACATGTGACTTTGGACACATAAAGGTTCCTAACTACTTTGATGTGAATTTGATGCTTCTTGAGTGCTAGAGAGTGTAAAGTCTCATCACAGTTGCATCAAAGTCGCACTCCATGAACAGAACTGTCATATAGTACTTTCCAATTAGCCAAAATAAAAGCTTTAAAAAAAGGCAATACTTTTTGTTTTTGGTGCGGGTCCATTGAAGTCTATTACGCGCAAAATGCAATCTCCACAGATGTGAACTAGATCTATAGGAAACCATGTTAAATTAACAACTGTATTGCGTTTCTGAAAAACGCAAAACACACTAAAAAAACCCATAGGTGTGAACTGAGGGTCAATGAGTATCTTGATGCTGACAGGGAAAGCAGTTACTGTATATGGGTACACTGACAGTGCATGAGGTCACAATATCCTTGATATCATATGGGAACTTTGGCTGCATGTGTGCATAATGACAATAGGATATTTAAAGCGTTGTAAAGCGCTGCACAAACTGTCGGTGCTATATAGATCCTGTATAATAATAATAATAATAATAATATTTAGCGTGCAAAATTATTAATTTTTATATCTTTATACTTAAGATCACATATTGAGCCATGTAAATGAAATCTGCGCCATATGAATATGAACATCATAATACTTTCCACTGAGCTATTCAGCGTCTGTAGGTGAAACAGGGCCTTGAATCAGCTGCAGCAAAACATTTCCTTTCTTAGCAGAAGTGAGATTAAAGCAATGTTTCCTGTCTGGGTTCTAAATAAAAGCACAGGAAGAATCTTGCCCAATGTACACAGTAGTCCCTCTACACTCATGAAATCATTAGTGTACTTATTACTGCATTTCATAAAGATTGGGCTGGAATCTGCAGTAGATAGGGGAATTCCTTGTCTACGCAAATGACAGGAGCATGGCTGCCAACATTTTAAATTTCCATGGACAATTTCCTGCAGATCTGATGTTTAAAAATCCATCATGCTTAAAGGCAACTTGGATATGTAAATATGATACTGTTATAAAACTAATATAAATTGAACCGTGGTGGTCAATGTTATTACAATAGAAGGAATTAAAGATGTATTAAATCCAAATACAAAAATGCAATATATTACATATACACTACTGTGCAAAAGTTTTGGGCAGGTGTGAAAAAAGTGCTATAAATAAAGAATGCTTGCAGAAATAGAAGTGTCAATTAACAAAATGGAAAGTAAATGAACAGAAGAGAAATCCACATCAAATTAATACTTGGTGTGAACACCCTTTGCCTTCAAAACAGCATCAATTTTCTTGTAGGTACGCTTGCACACTGTTTTTGAAGGCACTTGGCAGGTAGCTTGATCCAAACATCTAATGCCGCGTACACACGAGTAGACTTGGCAACAGGCGCTACATGATCTGTCTGACGCTAGACTTAAGGATACAAATAGGGCCCTCCTTTATTCTGCCCAATGGGTGTTTTAGTTTGGAGGGAAGAATGGGAAGCTCCTGGCTTGGTTAGCAAGGGGCAACATCCCCTCCACTCCTATTGGGTCCATTAAAGACTGCCGGGACCAGCTTCTTACCTCCCCCCCAACATCAATACTAGATTTAAAGATTTTTTTGAAGAACTATATACATCTAGGGCTGACTATACAGAATCTGACCTACTGACCTTTTTAGACTCTGTGTCCTTTCCCGCCCTGTCTGAGGGAGACAGGAAGAGGTTGGAGGAGAATGTTACACTGGAAGAGGTCCAAATGGCCATGGGAGGTCTGAAGAGTGGGAAGGCTTCCGGGGGTGGACGGGTTGCCATCTGAGTTCTATTCTACCTTCACAGAACTCCTAGCTCCCAAACTACAGACATTATTCTCCAACGCTGAATCTCTTGAGGCCTTACCAGACTCAATGAACGAGGCTGTCATAATTCTCGTCCCTAAGGTAAGGTAACGTAAGGATCCTCTAGAATGCTCGTCCTATAGGCCTATTTCCCTTTTAAACGTTGATGCAAAGATTTTTGCAAAAACCCTTGCTAATAGGCTCTCTCAGGTGATAGAGGATCTGGTAAATATTGATCAGACAGGGTTTATGCCTGGGAAGGGGACTGACATCAATATTAGAAGGCTCTTTCTTAAAGGGGTTGTAAAGGTAATTTTTTTTTTTTTTTTAAATAACAAACATATCATATTTACCTTCACTGTGCAGCTCGTTCTGCACAGAGTGGCCCCGAACCTGGTCTTCTGGGGTCCCTCGGCGGCTGTTTCAGCTCCTCCCCGCAAGCATTTACCACCTTAATGCGAGCTCCCTCGCATGGTGGTGAGTGCTTGCGGGCGCGCTCCCGTGATACAGCCGGCGGCTATAGCCGCTCGCTGTATCACTCGGCCCCGCCCCCGGCGCGCCGCGTCATCGGATGTGATTGACAGCAGCGCGAGCCAATGGCTGCGCTGCTTTCAATCCATCCACTGCAGCCAATCAGCGACCAGGCTGAGCTGCAATGAGGACGAGCAGCGAAGATTCGAGGCGTCAGGTAAGTAAAACGGGGGGGGCTGGGGGCGGCGGTACTGTCAAAAGTTTTTTCACCTTAATGCATAGAATGCATTAAGGTGAAAAAATTTTTATTTTTACAACCCCTTTAACACATCCATAACACATGAAAATCAAGGCACTAGGGTAATCGCCTCATTAGACGCTGAAAAGGCATTAGACTCTGTCGAATGGAATCTGTGGGAGGTCTTGCGTCGATTTGGCTTCAGCCCTAAATTTATACATGGTATCCAGCTCCTATATCAGGCACCGAGGGCACGGGTTCGCACGAACAACTGGCTGTCAGAGCCATTCGCCCTTTTCCGTGGCACGAGACAGGGCTGCCCGCTCTCCCCTGGCCTCTTTGCCCTGGCCCTGGAGCCCCTGGCCATTTTGGTCAGGAATGCTCCAGATGTGCTGGGCTTGCGGCTGGGTAAGCTGGAAGAGCGGCTGTCCCTGTACGCGGACGCATTATTATACCTTAACGACGTGGGCCCCTCGCTCTTAGCTGTCCTAAGTATTTTTGACATGTTTGGAGGATACTCGGGTATAAGGATTAACTGGGCCAAGTCAATACTTTTCGCCCTAGATGAGGGAGCCATTCGTGGGGCGGCCTCCACTCCTCTCCGCTGGGTTGAGGAATTTCGTTATTTGGGGGTCCAGTTGACGAAACATCACTCAGACTTCTTGGGAAAAAATCTGAAGCCTGTCTTGTCGACCCTTAGATCCAAGTGTTTAACATGGTCAAATTTGCCACTAAATTTGATAGGCCGCATTAACCTACTAAAAATGATCATATTACCCAAATGTAATTATTTATTCAGAAACTGCCCGATATGGATCCCAGTCAGCTTTTTCAAAGAGATAAACAAATGCATAGGTTCCTTTATATTAGGTTTGTCCCGATACCACTTTTTCAGGACCGAGTACAAGTACTGATACTTTTTTTCAAGTACTCGCCGATACCGAATACCGATACTTTTTTTTTATGTCACGTGACAGTGTTTTTTTTAATTTTTTTTTTTTTTTTTTTTTGGGGGGGTGAACGGTGTATGTGTGTGTGTGTGTTTTTGTTTTGTTTTTTTTTTTAAATTTACAATTTTTATTTTTTACAATAATTTTTTTTTTATTCTTTATTGCAATATGTGTTTTTTTTGTTTTTGTTTTTTTTTTAATCAGCCCTGTTGGGGGGCTTTGGTGAGATATCAGGGTTCTTAACAGACCTCTGATATCTCCCCCTTGAGACAGAGAAAGAGACAGAGGATAGAGATTCCCCAGTCCCTTTCTCTGCAGCCTCAGCTGCACTGAGAATGAATGGAGAGAAGACAGCGGCTCCTCTCCATTCATAAACTGACACATAGTAATCACAAGAGATTACAATGTTTCAGTTATGTGAATGGACAGAGTCAGCTGACTCTGTCTATTCACAAAGGAAGGAGGAGGAGGACGGCGGAACGGAGGGGGAGAACGGAGGGGGACAGAGAAGGAGGGGGGAACGGAGGGGGACAGCGGAGAGGCACAGAGGAGGAAAGAGGAACGGAGGGGGGCAGCGGAGAGGCACAGAGGAGGAAAGAGGAACGGAGGGGGGCAGCGGAGAGGCACAGAGGAGGAAAGAGGAACGGAGGGGGGCAGCGGAGAGGCACAGAGGAGGAAAGAGGAACGGAGGGGGGCAGCGGAGAGGCACAGAGGAGGAAAGAGGAACGGAGGGGGGCAGCGGAGAGGCACAGAGGAGGAAAGAGGAACGGAGGGGACAGCGGAGGGGGACAGAAAAGGAGAGAAGAACGGAGGGGGACAGCGGAGAGGCACAGAGGAAAGGAGGGGGCATGGAGGATAATGCAGTGACAGTCAGCGGTGAGCGATCACCGCTGTGTCACTAAAGCAGCTGAAAGCCGCTGGGGGAGAAGCTTGTATCTCCCCCATGTGCCGATCACTGCTGACTTTTAGGTATCGGGGAAGCATCGGGAGCATTTGCCCGAGTACAAGTACTTGGGCAAATGCTCGGTATCAGTGCCGATACCGATACTAGTATCGGTATCGGGACAACCCTACTTTATATGGAATGGGGCGATACCGCGGTTGGCCAGATCCACGCTCTGGCTACCGGCCCACTTGGGTGGATTAGCCCTACCCAATTTTCAAGTTTATTACTGGGCGGCGGTGCTAGTGACAGTCCAGTGGTGGTGCCAAGGGGATAGATCCAATGTGGCGGTATGCCTGGAGGCAAACTGCTTGGGCTTCCTCGCTGGGCTCCACAGCTTTCCTTACAGGGGTCCCGGGGTGTATGAGACGACACTGGGACCCACCAGGGTAACGTGGCGGGTGTGGACCGCTGCCCGGCGGTGCTTTTTGCGGCCGGATCAGTGGTCTCCGGCACAACCTTTGTGGGGCAATCCCACCCTATCACAACTTCACTCCATTCCGGATCCACAGTTGTGGGCCAGGTTTGGCATCACGACACTGGACCACATCATGCCCCAGGGTACCCTACTGAAGTCTGCGGATCTGAAGGTTAAATATAATTCACCAACCTGGATGGCATTCAGATACCTACAGCTCAAACATGCCACTTGAGCCCAATTCCCCCCGCCGATCACACTCAAAGCTGATTCTATAGAGGAACTATTGGCTCCGGGGGATCTAACCAAGCCTCTTTCTACTCTGTATAGTGCGTTATTGGGCAATGAGTCCCCGAAAATAGAACGATTGTGGGAAACATGGCACAGTGACATACCCTCACTAGATAGGGAGGGATGGGAGGACTGCCTGGAGTATGGCCCCAAATTAGTTATCTCCTCTAGAGATAAGCTAATACAGGTAACATTTTTGCATAGGGTATATTATACGCCCAAAAGACTTCACAGGCTGTACCCAGACAAAGACCCCGAGTGTCCCAGATGTAAAGCACATATAGGAACCTTCTTCCACATGTTCTGGGACTGTCCTGTCATTTCCACTTACTGGACGAAGGTCTTTAGGGAAGTTAACTCCAGACTGCAACTGGCACTCCCAATGTCACCTGAGTTGGCACTACTGGGAGTTCACGATGATGAGCAAAGACCACACCACTTAAAACTACTAATTGCATACCTATTCTTTTATGCCAAAAAGAAATCCTCCTCAAATGGAGAATTACATATTTGAACAGAGGCTGTAAGTGGAAATATGAAAAAGTCTGGGCCCCATGGACCTCTGACTAACGTACTGGTGAGGATCTCATATCCTAAGATAGATAACAGGAAAAGGTATACTACTAGACACCTACGCGGAATGTATTAACCTAATCCACATGCTACCTGTATGCGACCTTTTGCTGCATGTTGTACTTCGTTCACTGTATTGTCTGGACCTGTATGTACACAAATGTATTCCATGTGATGATATGTACTGTACCTATGGATATGCTTTTGTATTCAACCTATATGACAACAATAAAACACCTTTGTTTGTAAAAAAAAAAGACTTGCGAACGGGCTAAACTCCGTCGGCATTTCCAACAGAAAGATTTAGAACATGTTCTATATCTGAGTCTGTCGGAAATGCCGACAGAAAAAGTCAGATTGGGCATACACACGGTTGGAATGTCCGACCAAGAGCTCCCATCTGACTTTTTCGGTCGGAAAGTCCGGCCGTGTGTACGCGGCATTAGAGAACCAACCACAGATCTTCTGTGGATGTAGGCTGCCTCAAACCTTCTGTCTCTTCATGTAATCCCAGACAGACTTGATGATGTTGAGATCAGGGATCTGTGGGGGCCAAACCATCACTTCCAGAATTCCGTGTTCTTCTTTACATTGATGATAGTTCTTAACCACTTGCCACCCAAGCCAATTCTGGCATTTCTCTCCTACATGTAAAAAAACATAATTTTTTTGCTAGAAAATTACTCAGAACCTCCAAACTATATATATATATTGTAGAGGATGCCGTGGCTGGGTCCTGGAAGGACGCTATGTTTCCCCTCTGTTTGGACTTTGGTCCCTTTAAGGCAGTGGTTCTCAACCTTTCTAGTGCCGTGACCCCTTGATAAAATTTCCCAAGTTGTGGGGACCCCTAACAGTAAAATTATTTTCGTTGGTCGCGTTTGCTGGCACAGTGGCGGCGTTTGCTGGCACAGTGCTGACAATTGATGGGCACAGTGGCTGCACAGTGGGACGTTTGCTGGCACAGTGGCGACAATTGATGGGCACAGTGGCTGCGTTTGGCACAGTGGCAACAATTAAAGGGCACAGTGGCTGGGTTTGCTGGCACAGGTGGCGACGTTTGCTGGCACAGTGGCGACAATTTATGGGCACAGTGGTTGCGTTTGGCACAGTGGCAACAATTAAAGGGCACAGTGGCTGCATTTGATGGCACAGTGGCTGCGTTTGATGGCACAGTGGCTGCGTTTGATGGCACAGTGGTGACAATTGACGAGCACAGTGGCTGCATTTGATGGCACAGTGGCGGCGTTTGCTGGCACAGTGGTGACAATTGATGGGCACAATGGCTGCATTTGATGGCACAGTGGCGGTGTTGCTGGCAGTGGTGACAATTGATGGGCACAATGGCTGCATTTGATGGCACAGTGGCGGTGTTGCTGGCAGTGGTGACAATTGATGGGCACAGTGGCTGTGTTTGATGGCACAGTGGCGACAATTGATGGGCACAGTGGCTGCACAGCGGCAACGTTTGCTGGCACAGTGGCGACAATTGATGGGCACAGTGGCTGCGTTTGGCACAGTGGCAACAATTAAAGGGCACAGTTCCTGCGTTTAATGGCACAGTGGCGACAATTGATGAGCACAGTGGCTGCATTTGATGGCACAGTGGCGGCGTTTGCTGGCAGAGTGGCGACAATTGATGGGCCCAGTGGCGACAATTGATGGGCACAGTGGCTGCACAGTGGCGACGTTTGCTGGCACAGTAGCGACAATTGATGGGCACAGTGGCTGCATTTGATGGCACAGTGGCGGCGTTTGCTGGCACAGTGGCGACAATTGATGGGCACAGTGGCGACAATTGATGGGCACAGTGGCTGCGTTTGCTGGCACAGTGGCGACAATTGATGAGTACAGTGGCTGCATTTGATGGCACAGTGGCGGCGTTTGCTGGCACAGTGGCGACAATTGATGGGCACAGTGGCGACAATTGATGGGCACAGTGGCTGCACAGTGGCGATGTTTGCTGGCACAGTGGCGACAATTGATGGCACAGTGGCGACAATGGGCACAGTGGCTGCACAGTGGCGACGTTTGCTGGCACAGTGGCGACAATTGATGGGCACAGTGGCTGTGTTTGGCACAGTGGCAACAATTAAAGGGCACAGTGGCTGCGTTTGATGGCACAGTGGCGACAATTGATGGGCACAGTGGCTGCATTTAAAGGCACAGTTGCAGCGTTTTAATGGGGGTTTTTATTTTCAGATTTTTTCCGTTTGTTTGCGCCCCCACCACTTATTTATATATAAATGTCCCGGTTGGTTCCTCAAAAGTGGTTATTCCGTGCCAGTGCTAGATACACAAAGTGTATAGCACCCAAACATGTATCTAGCACTGGCACGGAATAAACACTTTTGAGGAACCAACTGGGACATATATATATATATATATATATATATATATATATACGTTTATATATATATAAATGTTAAGTAACATAATGAAAAAAATGTTATCTTGTCAGCTTCTCCTGTGTGTCTGACTTACCAGATGTCACAGTGACACAGGTGTTCTTCTTCAGGTGTGTCTTTGCCTCCCTCTTGGTACACTCATCCACAGCAAGCGGACTTCGGTGGGTGTAACAAGATGTCCGCTTGCCGACTTCTAAGTCTAAGCATTACTGTGGACGAGAGTACCAAGATGGCGGCGACGGAACGTCACTTCCGTGCAGTCTCTCCTGTGCAGGAAGTGACATCTCGCTGGCCGAGACGGACGGACTCCGGCAGTAACTTCGGGTCCGTCTCGGCCAGCATCTCAGGCAGCATCTCGGCCAGCATCCGCGACCCCCTGGAGAATCGGCAATCGACCCCCCAGGGGGTCGCGACCCCCAGGTTGAGAACCGATGCTTTAAGGGAACAAAAAGAGTTAACTCACCTGTCAGAGGAAGTAGGTTTAAAACAAGACAGGAAGTTGTAGATGGGTGTGGAGGAGTGTAGAGGAGAATGTGGATGGTGTTTTTGTGTGCAGCAACAAAAGTGAACAGCAGTGTCCAGCAGTGTCCTGCCTGGAAGCCTCCAGAGATAGCAGTTCTGGACTTTGCAAGTCGGTGAGACTGAAATCTCTTTCTTTTGTTTTTGCTGCTGTAAAGCTATTTAAGTTCAATAAACCTCCTTTTGAGTGAAAAGCCTGTGTTCTGCGATCTAGCTGGTTCCCCCAAGCTTTACTATATATATATATATATATATATATATATATATATATATATATATACACACAGTTGTGCTCATAAGTTTACATACCCTGGCAGAATTTATGATTTCTTGGCCATTTTTCAGATAATATGAATAACACAAAAACATTTTTTTCACTCATGGTTAGTGTTTGGGTGAAGCCATTTATTATCAATCAACTGTCGAATTTAACCCTCAGTTTTTCACTTGGTTTATGGTTTTTCACATACAAGGTCATTGGTCGAGTTTTGACCATATTTAGGCACATCAAGGGGACAGCCCCTACAAGTACTTACGCTAATGAACAGAGGTTGCAATTTATCCACCATTAAATATTTTATTGTACAATAGGGCAGCGCCATTTTTCTCCCAGACCACCTTTTTTATTTATTATTAATCAACTGTGTTTACTCTTTTTAAATCATTATGGCAACAGAAACTACCCAAATGACCCTGATCAAAAGTTTACATACCCCAGTTCTTAATACCGTGCATTGCCCCCTTTAACATCAATGGAGGCTTGAAGTCTTTTGTGGTATTTGTGGATGAGGCTCTTTATGTTCTCAGATGATAAAGCTGCCCATTCCTCTTGGCAAAAAGCCCTCAGTTCCTGTAAATTCTTGGGCTATCTTGCATGAACAGTTTGAGATCTCCCCAGAGTGGCTCAATGATATTGAGGTCAGGAGACTGAGATGGTCACTCCAGAACCTTCACTTTATTCTGCTGTAGCCAATGACAGGTTGACTTGGCTTTGTGTTTTGGATCATTGTCATGTTGGAATGTTAAAGTCTGTCCCATGCGTAGCTTCCTGGCTGATGAATGCAAATGTTCCTCCAGTATTTTTTGATAACATACTGCATTCATTTTGCCATCAATTTTGACCAAATTTCCTGTGCCTTTGTAGCTCACACATCCCCAAAACATCAGTGATCCACCTCCGTGTTTCACAGTAGGAATGGTGTACCTTTCATCATAGGGCTTGTTTACTCCTCTCCAAATGTAGCGTTTATGGTTGTGGCCAAAAAGCTCAATTTTGGTCTTAACAATCCAAATGACTTTGTGCCAGAAAGTTTGAGGCTTGTCTCTGTGCTGTTTGGCGTATTGTAAGCGGGATACTTTGTGGCATTTGCCTAGTAATGGCTTTTTTTTCTGGCGACTCAACCATGCAGCCCATTTTTCTTCAAGTGCCTCCTTATTGTGCATCTTGAAACAACCACACCACAAGTTTTCAGAGAGTCCTGTATTTCACCTGAAGTTATATGTGGGTCTTTCTTTCCATCCCAAACAATTTTACTGGTAGTTGTGGCTGAATTTTTAGTTGGTCTACCTGACCGTGGTTTGGTTTCAACAGAACTCCTCATTTTCCACTTCTTGATTAGAGTTTGAACACTGCTGATTAAAATACTCAATTCCTTGGATATCTTTTTATATCCCTTTCCTGTTTTATTCAGTTCAACTACCTTTTTCCTGCAGATCCTTTGACAATTTTTTTGCTTTCCCCATGACTCAGAATTCAGAAACGTCAGTGCAGCACTGAATGAAAGATGCAAGGGTATGTTAGGAGTCCAGAAACTCATTGACCTTTTATACACACACACTAATTACAAACAAACAGATCACAGGTGAGGGTGGTTATCTTTAATATCCATTAAAAACCCCTTTGTGTAAACTTATGTGCATGTTTCAGGCCAAAATCACCAGAGCATGTAAACTTTTGATCAGGGTCATTTGGGTAGTTTCTGTTGCCATTATGATTTAAAAAGAGTAAACACAGTTGATTGATAATAAATGGCTTCACCCAAACACTAACCATGAGTGAAAGAAATGTTTTTGTGTTATTCATATTATCTGAAAAATGGCCAAGAAATCATAAATTCTGCCAGGGTATGTAAACTTATGAGCACAACTGTGTGTATATATATATATATATATATATATATATATATATATATATATATATATATATATAGTAAAGTTCGGGGGAACCAGCTAGATCGCAGGACACAGGCTTTTCACTCAAAAGGAGGTTTATTGAACTTAAATAGCTTTACAGCAGCAAAAACAAAAGAAAGAGAGTGAAAGAAATGTTTTTGTGTTATCATATTATCTAAATATATATTTAGCAGAGACCCTAGGGAATATAATGGCGATCATTGCGATTTCTTTATGTCACACAGTATTTGCGCAGCAAATTTTGAAATGCAATTTTTTTTGGGGGAAAAAAACCTTTTCATGAATTAAAGAAAAACAAAACACAATATTTACCCCAATTTTTTTGTATAATGGAGATGATGTTACGCTGAGTAAATAGATACCTAACAAGTCATGCTTTAAAATCACGCACACTCGTGGAATGGCACCATAATTTGGTACCAGTTTAGATTTACAGAGGAGATTTTTGCTAGAATTATTGCTCTCACTCTAATGTTCGCAGCAATACCTCACATGTGTGGTTTAAATGCGGTTTACACATGCTGGCACGACCTACGTATGCGTTCACTTCTACCTGCAAGCACGAGGGAAATGGGGGCGCTTTAAAAAACATTTTTTATTGTTTATTTTATTTCAATTTAGTTTATTTTTACACTTTCCCTTGAATTTTAGATTTTTTTTGGTCACTTTTTTTCCTATTACAAGGATGGAAAACATCCCTTGTGATAGGAATAGGGCATAACAGGTCCTCTTTACAGAGAAATTCAGGGTCTATAAGTCCCCACATCTCTCCTTTATGCTGGAAAGCCTTACTAAAAAATATCGATCTCAAGCTTTCCAGCTAAAAAAGGGTTATAGAAATGGCTGGGGACACTCTGGTCCCAGGCCAGCTCAATGGTAAACCGCCGCCAGCAGATTCATTGGCTGGCTCCACAATCGCATGGGCGAGCTCAGAGAAGCACAGGAGGGCGTCCCCTCTCGCTGCCTGTAAAAGCAATCAAGCGCTAAACAGCCGCTATGATGGCCTTTAAATTGCAGGGAATCGCCGTCTGTAGGTATCATCCAGATATCTCCACTCAAAGTCCTCGACGCCACATGACGTCAACCCAGGGGAAGTGGTTAAAGTGATACTAAAGCTAGAAATGTTTTTACCTTAATGCATTCCTTTCATTAAGGTAAAAAAACGTTTTTTATTTCCCTGCCCTCCCCCTTCCCCGTGAGAAGGAGAAGAGATCCAGAACTGTGCATGGGTACATCTCTTCTCCCTTCTCTTCCTCTTCACACAGGGACTTGAACAGCTGCAGGAGCCATTGACTCCTGCTACTGTCAGTCAAATGCAGAGAGTTGAAAATGGGGGATGGGGCTAATCACGGCTCCATAGACACACAGCTCGGGGGTGAGCAGGCACCATGTGCCCCAACAGCAAATGGCTTGCTATGGGGACACAGGAAGAAGGAGGAGCTAATATTACCGATGGGTGACCCGAGAAGAGGAGGATCGGGGCCGCAGAGCAGGTAAGTATAACATGTTTGTTATTTTATTTTTAAAATTTACCTTTAGTAACACTTTAATGACATTGGCTGTATGTTTGTCGTCATTGTCCTGCTGGAGAATAAATTTGCGGCCAATCACACGCCTCCCTGATGATATGCAGCATGGAGGTGAGTATGTATATTTGTTTTTTTAGAATCCCACACTTCTTTTTTAAAAGGTCAGTGCACCCTAACCTGATGAAGAAGAACAAAACCATCTATTTCCTAGATCTCCCTGGAATTCTGAACACCAGAACTTGGTGGACAGGGACTGGGTTGGAAACTAGCGAAGAGCGATCTCACTGTTGGAGTATCCAAACTAAAAACACAGGGGCTACTCACCAGGCTTCACCTATAACATAAGTGTAAAGTTTTTTTTTTTTTTTTCAAATAACTGTTTTATTAGTTATCTTAGCTGGTAAATGAACATAGACAGAAGACAGTAAGTTCCAGACATTACTAGAGCAGGAATATAGCCAGTATAGACATCGTAGCAGTAATTGGTGCAGGATCATTGCTAAATCATACTGTGAACTGTTAGATACTCATTGAAGTTGTGAGAGCCTAAGGAGTGTGAGAGAAGACGGAAAGGAAGAGATAGAAAAGAGAGAAGGGATAAGGAAAGTTGAAGAAGTAAGATAAGAAAGAGAAGATGGGAAAGTAAGGTAGTAGCTCAACCATCGGCTCAGGGCGGGTCCTCCCGGTGGTGCCACTCCTCCCAGAACTTGTCATGCATTTCCAACCTATCCTGTAACCTAGCTGTCATTTTTTCCATTAGCTCCACATCTTTTATTCTGGCATACAGATCTTCTTGGAAGGGTGGGGAGCGCTGTTTCCAGTTGAGGGCAACCAGGCATCATGCAGCTGTCAAGACATGTCTAAGTAGCTTCTTGGATGGTTTGGCAATTTGTAATGGTGAAACGCCAAGTAGGAAACATTTTGGCGTCATGGGGACCTGTACCCCAAGGAGGTGGGACAACAAGTGCTGAGTTCCCGTCCAGAAGGGCACTATCATGGGGCAGCCCCAATAAATGTGGTAGAGAGTGCCTTTGTCTCCCTGGCAGCGCCAGCACAGAATCAGAGCTAGAGGGGTAGATAGCATGGAGTACATCCGGTGTCAGGTACTAAAAGTAAAGAATTTTATAAGCGTTCTCTTTGTAGAGCGTACAGAAGGAGCTTTTAGCCACCTGAGACCAGATAGTCTGCCACGTCATCTCAGGGATTTCTTCTCCCAGTAGCTTTTCCCAACGTAGCATGTAGGTATATTTACCCTGATTTGGTATAGAGTAGGAATTAAGTAGTCGATATATGTTGAAGATCAGACCCCAGTGTGCTGAGCCCTCTAATATTAAGCTCTCGAAGGGGGCTGGCGCTGACAATTGGAGATTTGGGGCAAAGGATTGGGCATAGTGGCGTATTTGCAGATATCCATTGAACACCTGGAGAGAAGTCATTCTTTTCTTGGAGTTCAGTGAACGTTAGTAATTTACGTGATCTAGGGTCTACCAAGTGGTCAAAGTGGAATAAGTTCTGCGTTGCCCAGGGTGAAAACATCTGGTGAGTGAGACCAGGAGGCGTCTTGGGGTTGCAGAGGAAAGAGGTTAACAGTGACTTTTCTGAGCTGAGCTCATGTGCGCGGGACATTTTGCGCCAGAGCGATCTGAGAGTATAACATTTTTAATGGAATGACCCTTAAAACAAAAAATACAGCTATAGTAATGCATTAGTTTTTTTTTTCATTAAAATGTTCATTTAGTTCAGGCCAGTGCCTTCATATGTATGTGTGTGTAAATGTTAATAATAAATGACCACCTCTCCTGTTATATATGATTAATAGCAAGGACAGATTAGACTTGACTTGTCTACTATATCCCACCCGATCAGAGTCAGAATTCCTAGAGCTGACCAACTGCTCCAGCTATTATTAAGCCAAGTTTCTTTGTCTCTTCTAATCTAATGGATTCTCTAAAATGTAGAATAAAAAAGAAATGGGAAATCCTCCTGTGAGATAGTTAAACCTTCACTATGGTCTTATGTGAGGAGGAAGAGGTATACACCAAAATCTTATGTGAAGAGGAAGAGGTACAAACAAAAACCTTATGTGAGGGGGAAGAGGAGCGAATCGTGATATAGAAGTCTCACCACTGGAGTCTGGAAAACTGGAAGGAGATTCCACTCACAGGTCTTAACCCAAAGCCAGAATGTCAGTTTTGGGGGTTAATTGGCCATTGTGGCAATGATCTAACCACCATAAATGTAGATATTGTCAAATCTCTTCCCTTTGTATTGAAATGCATCACATATTATTCATGTTTTTATTATTTCATTTTTCTTACATCCATACTCTTTTTTTCCATATTGTTCATCTTCATTTAGATTATTGTTTTATATTCTTTATGTCATTACACTATTCTCCATTATATTATCATTATTTTCATCTATTTATTCCAATCATGATTTTTCACATTTTTTTTTTTTTTTTTTAGTTTTTTTCTCATTTTTTCTTTAAAATAAAATAACATACTTTTTTTAATATATCTTTTTTCATATTTTTCTTCACCTTATGACTAAATATATTTTCATTAATTTTTTATTCATTATTTTTCATTCATTGTTTCTTATCTTTCATTTCCTCTAAATTTCCTTTTTCTATTATTTTCAATTTTTATGTTTTTATTTCTTTTATAAATGTATCTTTTTTTCTTATTTTTTTATACTTATTTCTATATCTTGTTTTTTTCACTTTCTTTTCAATTACTCCCACATCACTTTCACACAGTTGATCTGTTAACATTCATCATATACACCTGTTTCTCCTCCTTTTCCACGGCCAATGATGCATACTGTACATACGTTCTTGTCCTGCTCATCTTCCCCACCTCCATGACCAAGCCCTGATGGGCATCAGGGGGCTTGGCTGGAGCAGTGATGGCTGAGGCCATACACCGTAATAACACGGGTTGGTTTGAGCAGCGTCTCATCCTCAGCATGGCATTAGATTCCACTCACAGGTCTTAACCAAAGATGGAAAGTTTTTGGGGTTAATTGGCCACTATGGCAATGATCTAACCACTGCAAAAGGTAGATATTGTCAAAACTCTTCCCTTTGCACTGAAATGCATCACATGCACAATAATATTTTTATTTTTATTTTTTCTAAACCTTGGCATGGAAGGAGATTCACAGGTCTTAACCCAAAGCTGGGATGTCAGTTTTTTTGGGTGATTTGGCCATTGTGGCAATGATCTAACCACCGTAATAGTAGATATTGTCAAAACTCTTGAAATGCAGTGCTACTCAAACATGTTCAAAAGCAAAATGCAGTTAAGACCTGTTTTCTCTGCAATGCAAATGTATCTCAACAGGACTTGCTGAGTCCAAACAACACAACACAAAGTAATTCAAATGCAGCCTCAAAACTCTCATCCACTCTACACAATTGAAGTGAATGTGAATCTGTTGACCTGCAGCTGGCATGCTTTTTCAAACACACATTAAATACAGGAAAACAATACTCATCCACCAAAGCCCTTATGGTTCTCATATCCACCAGACTGCAATTTACTTTTCATGCTCATTAGTGGCGGGCAGATTTTATGGTGCCAGAGTCAACAAGATGATGGATGTTGTGGTTCTGTATCAGGAGGCCTGCTGATGAATACTGTCCTCACTGCTTTATTGAAGGAAGCATTACATAGACTTCAATCACTCTGCCCATGTTGACGATTTCCTAGCATATACCATTAGACACAATACATCTCTTTCCATGCCTCTGGCATGTAAGATGCTTCCCTGATAGGACTGTGTGATGAAAACCGTATCAGTCTCTTTTCATCTGCCACATGTAATCAGTGGGGTAGTTTCGGAAGTAGGAAGTGTGGTGTAATCATTCTTATCTGAGGCCTTCAGAGTTATCTCCTGCTGCAAGGAAATTTCACAACCTTTAATCAGAAACCCATTTTATGAAGCTCACTAGCTACCTTATGAAGTATTTTAAAGCAGAGCTCCAGTGATGATGTTACATAGTTGGTGAGGTTGAAAAAAGACACAAGTCCAACCTGTGTGTGCTTTTATGTTAATAGTACATTGTATATCCCCGTATGTTGTGGTTGTTTAGGTGCCCATCTAATAGTTTATTGAAATTACTGATGCTCCCTGCTGAAACCACTCCTTGCGGAAGGGAATTCCACATCCTTACTGCTCTTATAGTAAAGAACCCTCTACGCAGTTTAAGGTTAAACTGCTTCTCTTCTAATTTTAGTGAACGGTCGCATGTCTTTGTAAATTCCCTTGCACGGAAAAGTTTTATCCCTATTGTGGGGTCACCAGTATGGTATTTGTACATTAAAGTCATATCCCCTCTCAAGCGTCTCTTCTCCAGAGAGAATAAGTTCAATGCAATCTTTCTCATAGCTGAGATCCTCCAGTCCCTTTATTAGCTTTGTTGCCCTTCTCTGGACCATCTCCAGTTCCAGCACATCCCTCTTGAGGACTGGTGCCCAGAATTGGACGGCATACTCCAGGTTTGGCCGGACCAGAGTCTTGTAGAGTGGAAGAATTATCGTTTTATCTCTGGCATTAATCCCCTTTTTAATGCATGCCAATATTCTGTTGGCTTTGCTTGCAGCAGCCTGGCATTGCATGTCATTGCTGAGCCTGTCATCTACTAAGACCCCCAAGTCCTTTTCCATCCTAGATTCCCCCAGTGGTTCTCCCCCTAGTGAGTAGATTGCATTCATATTTTTGGCACTCAAATGCATTATTTTACATTTTTCAACATTAAACCTCATTCGCCATGTAGTTGC
The DNA here is from genome assembly GCF_042186555.1 of Aquarana catesbeiana. Lineage (NCBI taxonomy): Eukaryota > Metazoa > Chordata > Amphibia > Anura > Ranidae > Aquarana > Aquarana catesbeiana. The sequence continues at coordinate 855,203,715 of NC_133324.1, forward strand.
CCACCCCATTAATTTGTTTAGATCTTCTTGCAAGGTTTCCACATCCTACGTAGAAGTTATTGCCCTGCTTAGCTTAGTATCATCCCCAAATACGGAGATTGAGCTGTTTATCCCATCCTCTAGATCGTTTATGAATAAATTAAATAGTATTGTTCCAAGGACAGAACCCTGGGGGACCCTGCTATCCGCACCAGACCATTCCGAGTACTTCCCATTTATCACCACCCTCTGGACTCGCCTCCATAGCCAGTTTTCAATCCATGTACTTACCCTTTGGTCCATGCTGACAGACCAGTAAACGCTTATGGGGAACTGTATCCAATGCCTTATGAAAATCCAGATACACCACATCTACGGGCCTTTCTTTATCTAGATGGCAGCTCGCCTCCTTATAGAAGGTTAAAACATTGGTCTGCCAAGAACGATTCTTTATGAAACCATGCCGATTACTGCTAATAATACTGTTTTTATTACTAAAATCTTGTATATAGTCCCTTATCATCCCCTCTAAGAGCTTGCAAACTATTGATGTTAGGCTAACTGGCCTGTAGTTCCCAGAGATATATCTTGGTCCTTTTTTAAATATTGGTGCTACATTGGCTTTTCTCCAATCAGCTGGTACCATTCCAGTCAGTAGACTGTTCATTAAAATTAAGAACAATGGTCTGGCAATCACTTGACTGAGCTCCTTAAGGACCCTCGGGTGTAAGACATCTGGTCCCGGTGACTTATTAATGTTACGTTTTTCAAGTCTATTTCTAATTTTATCCTCTGTTAGCCATGAGTGTGCTTCCTGTGACATGTTTTGAGGATAAACATTGCAGTCTTGGTTACTGAGTTTCCCTCGTGAAGAATAAATTCAAAACCTTCGCTATCTCCGTCTTTTGTAACCAGATTCCCTTCATCATCCTTTAAGGGGGCCAATATGTTCTGACCTCCCTTTCTTGCTATGTATATACTTAAAGAAATTCTTGTTTTTTTTTTTTTACTCTCCTCCGCTATGTGCCTTTCGTGTTCTATCTTAGCCGCCCTGATTGCACCCTTACATTTCTTATTACATTCTTCATAAAGTAGGAATGCTGACGATGACTCCTCAGCCTTGTATTTTTTGAAGGCTTTCTCCTTTGCTTTTATATGCATTTTTACGATGGAGTTAAGCCGCCCAGGACTTTTGTTAGCACTTGTAAATTTATTTCCCATTGGGATGCACGGACTTAATATGGTCCTAAAGCACTCCCATTTTTCCTTCGTGTTCTTTGTTCCTAGGATTTTATCCTGTTTAATATCTTCTAGCAAGGAGCGCAGTTTAGGGAAGTGGGTTCTTTTGAAATTGTGTCTTTGTATTACCCTTGTATTCCTATTTCTGTGATTTATGCTGAAACTAATTTGTTTCAGCTGTTTCCTAAACTGCCCCGTATTTCCACATCCGCGATCAGGTCTGTATTGTTAGTAATCAGTAGGTCTAGTAATGCTTTGTTTTTTGTTGGTGCTTTTACCATCTGACCCATGAAATTGTCCTGCAAGACATTTAGGAAATGGTAAGCCTTAGACGAATGCGCAGTTCCTTCCGCCCAGTCTGTCTGGATGATTAAAATCCCCCATTATAATGACACTTCCCATCCTTGCCGCCATTCAAAACTGTGATAGGAGGTCTGCCTCCCCCTCCTACCTCTTGTTTAGGGGGCCTATAGCATATACCCAGTATTACTTTCCCCTTGGTTTCCTCCCTTTGAAGCTCTACCCATAAGGATTCCACCTCCTCCATTGCTCCATCCGTGATGTCATCCCTCACAATTACTTGTACATGATTCTTGATATACAGGCATACCCCTCCTCCTTTTTTTACCCTCCCTATCTCTGCGATATAGGAAAATACCCTTGAATGGTTGCCAGCCAATCATGAGTGCTGTTGAACCACAAAACCAAAATCCTCCTCGTACAACAGCAGCTCTAGTTCTCCAATCTTGTCAGCCAGACTCCTGGCATTAGTGAACAAGCCTTGTAGTTTTGTCTGGTCGCATACTATCTCTTTGTTGATGTTTTGAGGCTGCAATTTGGATTTGTTAGTTTAATAACCTTCTGGTTTAAGTACTTTTGTACCACTCATGCCCCTAATGCTACCCTCTGAAAATTTGTACTGCGCTGGCTATCTCTACATTTGGAACCCTCCCACGCCCCCCGTCACCAAGTTTAAAAGCCCCTCTAACTTTTCGGCCATCTTCTCTCCCAGCCAAGCTGCACCCACCCCATTTAGGTGTAGTCCATCCCTGCTAAAGAGCCGGTGTTCTATCGATTAGTGCCCTCCGTCGAAAAGTGCCTGCACATGTGCAGTATGGAAGGTGACTCCAGCTGATTTCCTGATCAGTGGGCGTGACGTCATCATAGCGCATGCGCACATCGTAGGAGGCATTTTTCGACGGGAGATACCATTTGACGGGCAAAATTAAAAGCTATGCAAACAGCGGAGGGAGACCATAGATGTCAGATTATGCCTCGCTGTTGCAGCACGGGTTGTGGCTGTGTTGCAGGGCGGGTTTTGTCTGTGTTGCAACCCGCCCATACACACAGGCAAAACCCGGCGTTCAATACAACAAACCCGCCCTGCAACACTGACAAAACCCAAACCTTCAGCACACTGTAAACCCACCCCGCAACAGCGAGCCACAATCTGAAATCTACAGTCTCCCTCTGCTGTTTGCATAGCTTTTAATTCTGCCCGCCAAATGGTATCTCCCATCGAAAAATGCCATCCTACGGTGTGCGCATGCGCTATGGTGACATCACGCCAGCTGATGGGGAAATCAGCTGGAGTGTCCTTCCGTACTGCGCATGTGCGGGCACTTTTCAACGGAGGGTACTATCTGGTAGAACACCAGTAACTGACTGAGAAGTCGGTCCAGTCCTCCAGGAACCCTAATCCCTCCTTTCTACACCAGCTCCTCAGCCACTTGTTAACTTCCCTAAACTCCCGCTGCTTTTCTGGTGTGGCTCGAGGTACCGGTAGTATTTCTGAGAATACTACCTTGCAGGGCCCGTTCCTCAATTTAGCATCTAAGTCCCTAAAATAGTTTTTTAAGACACACCATCTTCCTCTGACTTTGTCATTGGTGCCAATGTGCACCATGACAGCTAGGTCTTCCCCAGCCCCTCCCAGTAATCTGTCCACCAGATCCATGATGTGCCGACCTTGAGCGCCCGGTAAACAACATACAGTTCGCGCTTCAGGTCTTTATGACAGATTACCCTCTCTGTCCTTCTAATAATTGAGTCCCCTACCACCAGAATCTCTTTCCTTACCCTTGGCTTTACCCCTGCACTCACTGGAGGAGTTTTTCCCCTGGCAGCTAGGGGCGTCGCTCTGCTCCAGGAATGCTGGTCCCTGACTGGTTTCCCCAATATCACACAACAGGGTATACTTATTGGGATGTTCCAGCCCAGAACTGGCCTCCCTGACTCTTTCCCCTCTACCCTTTCTGACTGTCACCCATCTACTCTGCTCTGGTGTCTGCACCTCTTTGTCCCCACCCACCTCTTTGCTGGCACCTGCCGGGTACGATCCCAAATCTCCTTTAGTATGGAGAGTCTCCTCAGTGTTGACAGTTGCTTCCCTAGATCCAGAATCTGAGCTTCCAGGGAAACAAACCTGTCACCGCTCTCAGTCACCCGCCGCCTTTCTCGGACTCAGTGGGGGGGAGTCCAGTCCGCAGCTTCCACAAACACAGCTCTCACACCCACACACCATGCTGCACTTCCTGGACTTTTGCGCCACTAGTACAACAGCACAAGTATTTTCAGCATACAATTTGGCTGAATTTGCATTGCACAGACATTGCATGTGATGTGCACAGCAATGCGGTGTCTGTGATTGCACCAGTTTAAACCCAGCCTAAAAGTTTTTAAAGAATATATACGTATGTAGCTGGAATCAGGATGTTTATTTTTTTCCTTCAGTTCAGCTGTATGTCAACAGCCCTGAAGCTGGTGTACGCTTTACACTGATCAGGTTTATTGGATTATGTCTTTGTCAGCGTGCTTTTTACATCTCATGGCAATCCAAAGCATAGAATCTAATTAAAGTCTATGCACAGTAAAACTTGTTGTTTTTGTTTTGGATATAGCAGAGAAGAATGAAATTCTTGTTGAGTTTTTTTATGCTGTCTGGGCTTGCTCACAGTTGACTAAATTTCTAACGCTTAACAAACGCTCCTATAGAGTTAGTATGGGCGTTAGACTTGCCTTAATGAGCCTTAGTATGGGTGCTAGACTGGCGTTTTACACGCATTAATGACGATTTAAAAGTGCTCTCCAAATGCCCCATGGGCAGTATTGAAGATTTGATGAGTGTTAAGCTGCATTAAAACTGCTCCACAAATGCCTATTCCATTACAGGAAATAAACTAATCTTACTGGCCCGCAACCGCCTGCCAGAGCGTTTGCGGACTGTTACCATAGACTTGAATGGGAGGCGTTGAAAGGCTTCACTCTACATGAGGGTTCAATTCTGAAGTGACGTGACACTAATGCTTCATCACTGTGTGCTGTTCCATGTATCATTTGCATAAATTTTTGAGGGGCATTTTTTAATGCCTCTCAAATGCCTGCTTTTAAGGGCAGTGTGAATTTAGCCTTAGAGACACTGAAGAAAGTAAGAAGAAATCAGAGACAGTTGTCATCATAACAGGTGTCCCCGTTGGAAGATTTCCCCTCATTTCCGGTTCCAGTGACAATCATAACATTTTTCATGTCCCGTCACTTTCTGTCTTGGTAACAGTGGTCACTCTGTATGGGTTTTCTGCTTACCAGACTTGAGTTCAACTGAAAACTTTGGATTGTGGTTTTTCAAAGAAGCTACTAACCTGTGTTCAGAATGTCATACCTCTTTAGATCTGAATGTGAAAATTAAAACGTTGCTCCCATGATGCAAGAGGTTCTTCTCTAGTTCAGCTTAAAAGGAAACCTTACAGACAGCCATACCCAATCTTTATTTCTCAAAATGCAACTTCAAGTGGAATGTTTGATTTGCTGCATGCTTGTTCTGGGTCAGTGCCTCAAATTTTTTGACACCAGTAAGTCTGATATAGTTAAGAGGAAACATTTGTAGGATGTCGGGAACTGGACTACATAGTAGCTTTTCCATCATTGTAAAGTACAGGGCTAAAAGGAAGACTTTGTTTTATGATCAACGTTTAAGGGCCGGTGTTGATTGGATTTTGCTTCAGGCAGAGCTGGTTCTCTGCTCACACAAGTCAATGTGAATGTAAAGAGCAGCTCAGAAGCAGGTCAGATGCAAGTCAGAAAGAGGTCAGATGAAAGTCAGATGCAGGTCAGAAGGAGGTCAGATGCAGGTCAGATGCAGGTCAGAAGGAGGTCAGATGCAGGTCAGAAGGAGGTCAGATGAAAGTCAGATGCAGATCAGAAGGAGGTCAGATGCAGGTCAGATGCAGGTCGGAAGGAGATCAGATGCAGGTCGGAAGGAGGTCAGATGCAGGTCAGAAGGAAGTCAGATGCAGGTCAGAAGGAGGTCAACTACAGTTGGAATGCATCTCTCAATTCAGTGTGAATGATCTCAGAAGTAGGAATGAACTTTGGTTCAGTCCAAGGAAATGAGCTGTCAGTGCCTCCCCAATTAGCAGCTGCTGGGGCATTCCCCACAGCTTTATGTAAATAAGGAACAGGGATGCTCATGACACCATTGACCTAATATGGCAACATGACCATATTGAGTCAATGACTTTGGCCTCATGTGGCCATATTAGGTCAAAATGCCTGACCGCAGCTGATTTGACCGGCATTGACATTTTCTTTCTGGGCTCATCTCAGCCATGGGTTTGGACTAAACTCAGGCTCATCCCTAATGCCCTGTACACACGATCGGACATTGATTGGACATTCCGACAACAAAATCCATCATATTTTTTCCGATGGTTCTGTCTTGCATACACACGGTCGCACAAAGTTGTCAGAAAATCCGATCGTTCTGAACGCGGTGACGTAAAACACATACCGCGGGACTATAAATGGGGCAGTAGCCAATAGCTTTAGTCTCTTAATTTATTCTGAGCATGCATGGCACTTTGTGCGTTGGATTTGTGTACACACGATCGGAATTTAAACGATCGGATTTTGTTGTCAGAAAATTATCCTGCTCTCAAACTTATATATCCTGCTCATATATCCTGCTCTCAAACTTTGTGTGTCGGAAATTCCGACGGAAAAAGTCCAATGGAGCCCACAAACGATCAGAATTTCCGACAACACAATCTGATCGCACTTTTTCCATCGGAAAATCCGACCGTGTGTACAGGGCATAAGTGTTTCAAAATGATTTAGAAATGCAAACTGAATGGATCTGAAGGAAAATTGCTTTTGCCCATCAGCATAGGCCTTTGGGGCTCGTTCACACTAGTTTCGCCCTCTGGAGAGCGATCCAAGTTAAAAGGTGGTGAGAAGGCGTTGTATCTCTTCTTTGCCTGTTTTAACCCCTTGAAACCCACACTTTTTGTTTCATTTACCAGAATGGGTCCAAGTGACAAGGGATATACTCCTAGATTGTAAGCTCTAACGAGCAGGGCCCTCTGATTCCTCCTGTATTGAATTGTATTGTACTTGTACTGTCTGCCCTAATGTTGTAAAGCGCTGCGTAAACTGTCGGCGCTATATAAATCCTGTATTATAATAATAATAATAATATAATCAGTATCAGTACTAATAAGTATCATGACCATGACATGTGTACACCTCCGTCTGCTGCCTCTGCAGCTATAGGGGGTAGTGATTGGGGGGCAGTAAAAAAGCAGTTCAACTCCAGAGTTTTACTGCACCCCAACCACTAGTCTGAATGAGCCCTGAAAGTATGTCTGTAACCAAAACCTTGAATTGTCAGAAACTGCTTTTTTTTTTTTTTTTTTTTGCCTGTATGCTGCCGGGGAGATTTCTCTTCATTTCCTGACCTGGAGCTGTCAGCGGAACAGGTGGAAGATTTCGGCTCTATTCCTGTTTCTGTGGCGACTCTAAAATGTTGCATTTCCCATCACGTTCCGTCCAAGTGACCATTCTGACTAGGACAAAAAAAAGAGAGTGAATCTTCCCATCGGTGACACAGACAGCAAAAACAAAGAGAGACATGGTGAAACAAGCAATAGTTTCTTCAGTAAGAAAATACATCAGGCCAAGAAAGAAGAACATCTAAGGAGGGAATTGGTTCCAAATGAGTTACAGTCCCTGCAAATGAGGCGGGAGGACCCAGGAACAACCTCATTGGAGTCTAGGATACCATACCAGAGTGCAATACTACATGCCTATTACCCCTGCGGGGGTATAGGGAGCTGGTGAGTGGGGATCCTTGAGGGGGAGCACCGCAAGTCACTGGATGATAGCTGAACATCTGCACAAAAGTCACAAATTATAAAGAATACTGTTGGAACACTGTTGGAATACACTAGAGATACATTTCTCTGCTGGAACACTTATTAATGTTACGCTGGGACTGTTAAAGTTTTTTTCACTGGAATATTTATTTATAACTTATACATTTTTTCCCTCACATGTGGGATCGGACTTTTAAATGTGTAAGGATTTTTTATGCTTTATGGTATCACAAATTATTTTTATTATTTGGTGTGTTGATTCACTATTTAATACTCCTCTCTTGATTACCTAATAGGTCCTTGGATGGATGGAGGGTATTAAATACATGTTTCATATTAGTTCACGTATGATCAACCAACTGGCTTGCTATATATATTCTTAAAGGGGAGTTCTGGAGATCAGATCCCCCCTTTTTCACAAATAGGTGGGGACACATTTATTCTATAGTTTATTTAGTATTTTTAAATTATTTCATTTGAGTATGGATCATCTTTAGAGTGGGTCTGCTCTTAATCACACGTTTAGCACTATTTTTTACACTAGATACCCCAAAAAGGTAGCGCCACTCACCCCTATTTTTTGTATAAACTTTTCAGCAAAAACAAAGCCAACAGATGATCAAAACTGATCCACAATTTATCCAAAACTACAATAAAAAGTTTTGTCTTAGGTACACTTTTACTTTAAGCAAAGTTGCTCTTCAATTACACTGGAGTAATACTTGAATGATATAACATTTGTAAAACTTGTGCATTACGGAGTTTACTCTGGAGCCACTATATGGATTTTAAAATTCATGCTCGTGTTGTATATTACATTTTCATAATAATTATGCACATTTACTATCCCTGCATTAAAACCCAGATTTACTGAGTCACAATCCTATTTATGTGCATAAATTGATGTAACATCTGCTACCGCTATAAATCTAGCAGAATCTCTGATCGACCCAAGCTATAAGTTTCTGCTGCAGCACCCTGCATTCCTGGCAGCAGATGGTGACAAACTGCTGCCACCTGCTGGCCACTACACAACCATCCATGCTGGGTTTACAAAATAAAATATTTACATGAAGAAGGGTAACATTATAATCTCTCTCTCTCTGACATCATAGGTTGATAAGGTGAACATCAGGTGCCTAAGGACGTCCTTGTTTGCCCTTCCCCTGCTCCTCTCTGTCAGCACTGGGGTCATGTTAGCTGAGTAATGCCCCGTGCACACGAGCGGAAATTCCGATGTGAGCTTTTGGTCGGAAATTCCGACCGTGTGTATGCTCCATCGGACTTTTGCTGGTGTAATTCCCGCCAGCAAAAGATTGAGAGCAGGTTCTCTATTTTTCGGTCGGAAAAGGTTTCCGATCGGAAATTCCGATCGTCTGTACCAATTCCGACGCGCAAAATTCCTACGCATGCTCAGTAACAATTTGACGCATGCTCGGAAGCATTGAACTTCATTTTCTCGGCTCGGGAGAGAAATTGAGAGAGAAGAGTAACATTGGAATACTAGTCAGTACCAGTGAGAAGAGGTGTATTTGTTTTTCAGGAATAAATCACCTCTAATGTTGGGTGTTCTATGTGTCTGGATGCTGCTGCGTTATGTAAAACGATTACATTTTAGAATAATGCCGCATACACACAATCGGACTTCTCTTCGGAAACAGATATGATGGCTTTTCCGATGGGATTCCGCTCAAGTTTGCCTTGCATACACACGGTCACGCAAAAGTTTGCTGAAATTATGACCTTCAAGAACGTGGTGACGCACAACACTACGACGAGCCGAGAAAATTAAGTTCAGTGCTTCCGAGCATGCGTCAAATTGTTTCCAAGCATGCGTAGGAATTTTGCGAGTCGGAATTGCCACAGACGATTGCATTTTCGGATAGGAACTTTTTCCGACCGAAAAATTGAGAACCTGCTCTCAATCTTTTGCTGGCTGGAATTCGGCCAGCAAAAGTCCGATGAAGCATACACAGGGTCGCATTTTCCGACGAAAAACTCTCATCGGTCTTTTGCGGGCCGAAATTCAGATCGTGTGTACGCGGCATAAGGGTGCCTCACGATTGTGCAGAGTATTAAAGAATTTTAGAAAAACTGGTTTAAAACAACTGTTTTTTAAGGGGGGCATAGGATCATAGCAGTGTAACACAGACTGTTCATCAGTCCGACACTTGAGGCCTAACATCTTCTAATGTCTCTTTTAGTGTGGGAATAGGTACATGCTGCTGAGTCATATCATAAGCAGAGTATTGGGTGACCAGCTTTGCTGTACATAACAGCGCTGCTTTTTGGAGAGGTCACCAGGTTTACTGGCATACAAATCACAGGCTGCTATAGTGGTTAGTGGGACTTTCTTTTATTTAAACAGAGACATTTAGCTAGTAACAGCTAAGGTTGAAGCCAATAGACATGTCCTTTTAATGGATCACAACTGCAAGTCTTTCTAATACTTGGTTCACACTGCCACGACTTGGGATGTGACTTGTGAGACCCAAGTCGCGTGACATGGAAAATCCAATTTTAGTCAATGAGAGCTGTCTTAGGCCTGGTTCTCACTTATGCATTTTTTAGTGTATTTTCAGTTTTGCAGAGAACCTGCTCTGGACAGTAGAGTCCATTTAACCATTTCCCACCAGGCCACTGCACATATACGGCCGGGTGGGCGCTTCCTCCTGAGTGGACATTCAGGAATGTCCCTCAGAAGGAGGGGGATCGTGCGCGAGCATACCCTCAACAGCGTCGCGATCCCGATGCGCTTGTGTCACCCTGACATGGTGCATCTCCGATTGGCAGGAGGGCTCTGTGATTGGCCCTCCTGATCACATGACGGCTGTGTCCAATCAGAGCCGTCATGTGATGTAAACAGAGAGCGATCGGCTCTCCTCTTCTCATACGGAAGTTGTCAGTGAGGAGAGGAGAGCAGATCACTGCAGCCAGCTGGTGATTAGGGATGGGCCGAACGGACCCCTGTTTGGTTCAGATCAGAACTTCCGAACACCGCGAACGTTCGGACCCAAATAACGAACCCCATTAAAATCAATGGGACTCGAACGTCAAATATCAAAAGCGCCCATTTTGAAGGCTTAAATGCAAGTAATTAGGCATACAATGGTTATAGGGGTCTGGGTCCTGCCCTGGGGGACATGGATCAATAAAAAAAAAGTTTGTGAAAAACGTCATTTTTAAATGAGCAGTGATTTTTTGGTTTTTAAAGTGAAAGCCTAAAAATGAAAAATTCCATCCAATATAGTGCCAGGGGGGTCCCCTTAGTCTAACTAGAACTAGAATCTGCTGCAGCAATAATTGAATTTGTAAAGCCAAAAAAACTGACATTTTTCCTGCAAGCTGCTTTTATTTTGCTCACCAACAGCTGGGGAGCCAGTGTGTATGATGGGGCCACAATGTAGTGCACTGGGAACAAGATTAGAGATTTTTTGGATACATTCTGGTGTCACTTTGACTCTGGATAGAAGTAACAGGTGCGTTAAAATTGGTCTTTGGGTGTCGGTGGCGCCTTCCCACCGTAACCCTATAGATATAATCTTGATGAAAGCAAGAATGTGGGTGACAGGGACTGTATTTTTTTTTTCCGCTGCAGAAGATGGGGCAGAGAAATTTGCTGACTACAGTCTACAGCTGGTGGTGTGCTGCTGGTAGATGAGCTGCTAAGACCTTGGACACCCTGTGCTATACCATCATCCCTGTCAGTGGCGGCTGCTGAAAGGTAATGACTGAGTATCACAGGGGCAGGTAAGGAGTAGGAGGAGGCAGGGCCATCTTAAGAGCATTATAGGCCCCTGGGCAATACAGTGCACTGGGGCCCTATCTACACAATCACGCACGCGAATAAAAATGCAAATTATCAATAGGGCTATATGTATTGTACTTCCAACAAAATCAGTGTTTAAACATCAACACAACGTTTGTACAATATAACACGAGTTTGATGGGCACAGTGGCAGCATTTGATGGGCACAGTGGCTGTGTTTAATGGGCACAGTGGCAGCTTTTGATGGGCACAGTGGCAGCTTTTGATGGGCACAGTGGCAGCTTTGATGGGCACAGTGGCAGCTTTGATGGGCACAGTGGCAGCGTTTGGGCACAGTGGTAGCTTTTAATGGGCACAGTGGCAGCGCTTGATGGGCACAGTGGCTGCGTTTAAGGGGCACAGTGGCAGCTTTGATGGGCACAGTGGCAGCTTTGATGGCCACAGTGGCAGCTTTGATGGACACAGTGGCAGCGTTTGGGCACAGTGGCTGCGTTTAAGGGGCACAGTGGCAGCTTTGATGGACACAGTTGCAGCTTTGATGGGCACAGTTTCTGTGTTTGATGGGCACAGTGGCAGCTTTGATGGGCACAGTGGCTGTTTGATGGGCACAGTGGCAGCTTTGACGGGCACAGTGGCTGTGTTTGATGGGCACAGTGGCTGTGTTTAATGGGCACAGTGGCAGCTTTGATGGGCACAGTGGCAGCTTTGATGGGCACAGTGGCAGCTTTTAATGGGCACAGTGGCAGCTTTTAATGGGCACAGTGGCAGCTTTTAATGGGCACAGTGGCAGCGTTTGATGGGCACAGTGGCTGCATTTAAGGGGCACAGTGGCAGCTTTGATGGACACAGTTGCAGCTTTGATGAGCACAGTTTCTGTGTTTGATGGGCACAGTGGCAGCTTTGACGTGCACAGTGGCTGTGTTTGATGGGCACAGTGGCAGCTTTGATGGGCACAGTGGCTGTGTTTAATGGGCAAAGTGGCAGCTTTGATGGGCACAGTGGCTGTGTTTAATGGGCACAGTGGCAGCTTTGATGGGCACAGTGGCTATTTGATGGGCACAGTGGCAACTTTGATGGGCACAGTGGCTGTGTTTGATGGGCATAGTGGCAGCTTTTGAGGGGCACAGACAGTGGCTGTGTTTGATGCACAACTTGAACTTACTTAAGTAGACAGTGTTAGGCTTACTTGAGGCCGCCGGCCTGCTGCAGTACAGTGTGTCACTCACGGCAGCAAGGCAGCACCAGCTATCAAGGGCCTTCTTTCCACTCCGCTTCCTCTCCACGCTGTCTGAAGAACAAGGCAGAGGTGGATGGAGCTTGTTCACTAGCAGCTGGGACGGCCGCATCGCGCTATGAATGCTGGAGCGGCCACGGCCTCTGACGTCACTGGTTGCTAGCTAGATGCCGGGCGCAACCGTGAGCAACCAGTGCAGTCAGTCAACTAAAGCAGCAGATTGCAGCGCTGAGGATCGACCCCGGATGGGGCCCTCCATACAAGTGGGGTCCCCGGGCAACTGTCCAGTGGAAAAAACTGCCCTGGGAGGAGGAGGGACAGATTTGTGCCCCTTTTGTGTGGCTTTTAGGTGCTCTTGCCAACGGGCTGAGTGGTTGGACGTTAAATGCCTTGTTAGGCATGTGGTACCTAAATTGTTGGTGTTTCTGCCACGTTTGATGTGCCTGTGACACAGTTTGCAGATAGCAACAGTGCGATCTGCTGCAGATGTGCTGAAAAAGGCCCAGACAGCTAAGCTTTGGGGAGTGGGCCGGGAGATAACAGCTGCAGAATGTGATGGAATAGGGTGGCTGCTCTCTACTCTTTCTTGATGCCGACCTCCTTGGGGTTGTGCCGCCTCACCTTCAGTTTCCTCCTTTGCTCTATCTGGTGCCCAAGTCGCATCAGTGACATCATCATCATCATCATCTCCATCTCCTCCATCTTCATCATTACCACTGGAGACAACTTGGCAATACACTGCGGCTTGGGGAACATGAATGCCAATTTGTCTACCAGTGTTCCTCCCTCTCTCTAGGCTCATGTTCCTGTCATTCTCAACCTCAGAACCAGCATCTGACTCCAGTAATGGCTAGGTATCATCAAGGAGCAAGTGAAAATAACAAGGAAAAAGAGATTCCCCAAAAGAAGGCAAAAACCCAAACACGATCTGTCAAAAAAACCAATTTATTTAATAAGCTATAAACACCACACAAAGATACAAAATGAAGACAATAATGGGCAATTCAGGGAACATAACAGATGATTAATAAAAATTGATAACGTTATCATTAAAAACACCGGAGCCGCGGCCAAACATACCCCATACACACACCAATCACAGCAGCAGATTCCTACTAAATAGGTAAGTAATTGGGTGATATGAGTCCTCGAATCAACAGTATAGATGGTATGGCGGTGTGGGGGTGGGTGGATGAATGCAAGTTGACTTTAAATTATTTCAAGAGGTTTCAATGTTGTATGAACACAAATAAAAGATTAATAACAGTCCGGGAGCTGAACATATGACATATGCAGGCTGATCACAATGACCGGCAACATCTACTGTAGGCGATAGTAACTCAGGACATTCAAGCAAAGAAGTTCATGTAAGTGGCAAGCAATGAGGGGGAGCAGATACGACAAGGCTGCACTGGTATTATAAATAGGAGTGATACTACTCTCACCAGGTGGATCAGCAGCTCACAGGATCGCAGGCTCTACCCCAGGTAGTTACTTGTTGATGAAGAGAATTGCATTTGCTTGTGCCGTCTGGTGGAGAAAGTTCCGCTGTGTCAGCGCCTTCTATCAGATGGTATAAGCCGGTCGTCAGCTGTTAGTTCCCGGTGAAACATTCAAACGCCCTGTGATCACGGCTCCGAGATGACGTGCTGACGTCACGTGCTGACGCGTTTCACCAGCCAATCACCGCTGGTTTCCTCAGAGCTCTGCCACTTACATGAACTTCTTTGCTTGAATGTCCTGAGTTACTATCGCCTACAGTAGATGTTGCCGGTCATTGTGATCAGCCTGCATATGTCATATGTTCAGCTCCCGGACTGTTATTAATCTTTTATTTGTGTTCATACAACATTGAAACCTCTTGAAATAATTTAAAGTCAACTTGCATTCATCCACCCACCCCCACACCGCCATACCATCTATACTGTTGATTCGAGGACTCATATCACCCAATTACTTACCTATTTAGTAGGAATCTGCTGCTGTGATTGGTGTGTGTATGGGGTATGTTTGGCCGCGGCTCCGGTGTTTTTAATGATAACGTTATCAATTTTTATTAATCATCTGTTATGTTCCCTGAATTGCCCATTATTGTCTTCATTTTGTATCTTTGTGTGGTGTTTATAGCTTATTAAATAAATTGGTTTTTTTGACAGATCGTGTTTGGGTTTTTGCCTTCTTTTGGGGAATCTCTTTTTCCTTGTTATTTTTGCATGCCTTAAAAGGCGACCCAAACTGCATCCACTATTCTCCTGGATGAATATCTGTTCATACGCAATAAATTAGCATTATCTTTTCTTTGGAGGTTGATCCGGGCTACAAGCACCTTTTTTCTCAAGGAGCAAGTGGCTGACGCTGTGGTCAAATAACTCAGCTGACTCCTCAATGGCTGATGTTAGGGCGATGGCAGGAATAGATGTGGACAAGGAGGCAGGTTTATCCACTTTGGCAATTGCAGGGGACTGCACACTTGTCTCTGCTTGTGTGACAGAGGATGAGGAGGATGAGGAAGGTTTAGTAAGCCAGTCCACCACCTCCTCTGCATGCTGTGGCTGGATAGCACGGGCAAACTCACTAAACAGAGGAAATGATGCCCTGCCTGAGGACTGACTACCACGTCCACCTTTGCCTGTGGACACATTTGTTGCTGGCCCCCTTACAGTGCCAAGGGAACGTAAGCCTCTCCTTGTTGTTCTCCCAGACATTATTGGGAGGGAGGGGGCGGTGCTTATAAGCAAATGTAAAGGAGAAGTTGAAATCTGTACATAAATGCACTTTAATCAATGTAAAGAGGTGTTTGGTGCCCTTTAATTTGAGTACTCACACTACACAGACACACTCCACGCATAAAATATAATATACTGAAATATAATGCGCCAAACGTACAGTGATGCACAGTACTATATGGCGTTAAACTGGCAGTAACGTACACAGAAGTAAATGGCATTAAACTGGCAGTAACTCACAAAACTATATGGTGTTAAACTTGTAGTAACACACACAGAACTATATGGCGTTAAACTGGCAATAACGCAATCAAATAGATGGTGTTCAACCGTCACTACACTGAAGCTATCTGAACTGTCCCTACTCTAGCTATATACTAATGTCAAGATTACTGACATGGTATCACTACACTACAATGAAACTATCTGAGCTGTCTCTACTCTAGCTGCACACTATAAAAAGCTGAATGATGGTCCTCCTCACTACACTCACACTATCCATAGACTGACATTAAACTATTATTCTACGCTGACAATTGAAGCAAAATAGCACAGTATAGCACACTAACTAATAGCACTGAACAAAACCCATGTTCTTTCTCTCTCCACACCAAAATCAAACGGAAAACGGCTGCCATTGAAAGAATACTTTTATACTGTGGGGCGGGAATGAGCCATGATTGAATAAAGTCATGATGACAGTGTCCAATCATGACTCTGACAGTGCTCTGTGCCCTGATTGGCTGAAGCTTTCACTGCTTCAGCCAATCAGGGCTTGCAATGCACTGTTCAACGCCACAATGCATTGTGGTCGGTTCGGGGGGGGGGCGAACAAACGGTTGAACGACCCGTTTGTTCGGCCCGAACTTATGCTCAGGCCGAACCGTTCGCCCATCCCTACCGGTGATCAGTGAGTGAGCTGTTTTTACAGCTTTTTATACACTGATCACCGGCACAGTGTCCCCACACAATGTAAACACACACAGTGTCCCCTAAATAGTGTCCCCAAAACACTGTCCCCACACAGTAAAAACACCTGTCCCCACATATGTAACACTAAAATCATATGTCCCAATGATCATCTGCACACATATGTCCGTGATCATCTGTGCACATATGTCAGTGATCATTGCGTACATATATCCGTGATCACAAAAACCAATTTTTATACACTTAACGGGATTTTTTTTACCAAAAGACATGTAGCAGAATACATTTTGGCTTAAATTTATGACAAAATTAGATTTTATTGGATTTATTTTAAAACAGAAAGTAGAAAATATTTTTTTTTTCCAAAATTTCCGCTCTTTTTTTTCGCTTATATCGCAAAAAATAAAAAATGAATTTTTGAATAAATACCACCAAAAGAAAGCTCCATTTGTGTGAACAAAATGATAAAAATGTAATTTGGGTACAGTGTTGCATGACCGCGCAATTCTTATTGAAATTGCAAGAGCCTTGAAAGCTGAAAATTGGCCTGGGAAGGAAGGGGGTGAAAGTGCCCAGTATTGTAGTGGTTAACATCGTTTTTCTATGGGTCACGTTCACATCTGTGTATTTTATGGAAAGAGCCAGGGACTTTTTTTTCTGGATTTTGGTTCCATAGACTTCAATGGATCAAAAACGTTTATTGAAAAACACAAAATGCCCCTGGTATATGCAAACTGCAACCTGCATAGGTGTGAACCAAGCCTTAATTAGCACTGCTGAAGTCACTCCGAGTTTAGAAAAGGTTCCTGTACTACTTCAAGGCGATTTCTATCTGACTTGTGCCCATAGACTTTAATGCAGTCACCTCCATGTTGGATCCTCATCTTAACTGATGTGATTTTGATCCGACTATACAGGAAGATTACCCAGGTATTCCCTGAAGTTGCTTCAAGTCACTCTGAAGCTGCCTGACAAAGTTGCACTGTAAGTTGCGTGACTTTCAGGTCGCGGCAGTGTGAACCAAACCTTACCATGAACTGTTATTAAGGGCCCACTCTAGCCAAGACTTCTCCTTTTTGTTGTAGATAGAATGGAAGGGATACCTCCCTAAGGTTTTTATTGCAGTTAATTTCTCCTAGAGGGGAGATTTCTGTCTAGTGGAAACAGAGACAACAACAAAGACACATTTAGGGACACTGGAGATGGTTAGAACCTCGGTCAGGCTTTTATTACTGGCTGTGTCTTCCTGTTTTGGTGATCCTTCATACCCCTTTTTTTTGTCCTGGTGTCACAAATGTGTCACAAAAATACACAGTGAGAGGAAATTGCCATAATTGATTCAGATTTATGAAAATGTATTATCATTTTACAATTAAAAAGAATACTAAAAAGAAACACAGATTTAGCCCCCTCACAAAGGACATCCCATATCTCACATAAAATATCTATATAAAAACAACACACGCAATGTAGTAAATACACCCCACTAATAAATTAACCTAATACACCTCTTGTATTTAAAGGTCATACTAACCTCGGGAAGAAGCTATTTTGCAGCCTGGCCGTAAGGAGGGAATACTCCTAAACCTCCTACCAGAATGTAGTCCTGTAAACAAAGCATTCCCAGGGTGTGAGCTAGCCTTTAATATATTAGTAGCTCTCCGAAGACACCTCCGCTCCCCCAGTTCTTCAATACCAGGTAAAATTACCCCTGTAATAATCTTCTGTGCTGTTCTAATTATCCTCTGTAGGGCATTTCTGTCATGAACTGTGCACAATTCATGCCACAGAGAGATGTGATAACTCACTCTCAATGGCAGCCTTATAGAAGTTGAGGAGAACCTACTCCAAAAAGCCTGCCCTCCACAAGCTCCTTAAGAAATACAATCTCTGATGAACCTTGCCCACCAGACGGAATATGCACTCCCTGCAGAGGCGGCTCTCTAATTTGGCAAATTAGGCGGTCGTCTAAGGCCTCGCACTCACAGGGGCCTCGTGGCCACCTAATTTGTCTATGATTAATCACTGATGTCACAGCCCGGTGGCAGCAGGTGTGGGGAGCGGGACAGTTGAGGCCTCTAGGTGGTGGCAGCGGCTGAATGACAGCACTCAGCTTCAGGTGCCGTCTCTACAAGGCATGTGGTTGGCATGTCCATGTGGGACCCGCAACTGAGCTGCTCCTTCAGCCTGCGCTGCTCACCTGAACGCTCCTCACCTGCCCCCTATTCAGTTTAGCAGTTGGGACCTGGGGGGGGGGGCGCTGAAACTATCCAGCTTAGCTGCCCCATGACTGTGAAGAGCAAGGAGCTCCGCTTCCAATGTCCTTTTGCTGCCTGACCAAACGGAGAGAATGTGAGTGTCCGTGCAGCCTCCCTGTGTGTCTGAATAGGAGGATCGGTAGGGAGACAGCAGCGCATAGTGAAATTGATTTTTCCATACTCCTCCTACATCCGCTGAATGTCTGCAGGAGGGAGAGGAGAAGAAGTGATCATTCAGTGGCTGCATGGAGGTATATGGAAAAATCAATTCCACTATGTGCTGCTGTCTCCCCACCGATCCCTCTATCTAACTTCTTCTGCATCCCCGTGCTCTCCGAGCCCTCCTTGTGTTCCCTGGCTCCGCCCCCACTCTCCAGCTCCTCCACGTGCTCCCTGGCCCCGCCCCAATTTCTCCGGCCCCTGCTCTCCACTCCAGTTTTTTCTGCCCCCCCCTACTCTCAAGCGCTCTCCACCTTTCCCAGTGCTCTCTGCCCCCCATCACTCTCCGGCTCCTCCCTGCTCTTTGCCGCCCCCCCAGTGCTCTCACAGACTGGGACATGGGGCACAGGAGGGGCTGCAGACAGGGATAGGGCTAGGGATCTCTCTCACCCTCCTTTCCCTCACCCCCCTCTTTCCCACCTCCCCCTCTCTCTCTCCCCCCTTTTCTCTCTTAACCCCTCTCTCCCCCCCTTCCTCTCTCCACCTCCTGCCTCTCTCTCCCTCTTCCTCTCCCTCCCTCCTCTTTCTCCCCTCCCTCTGTCACCCTCCTTTCTCTCACAACATCTCTCTCTCTCACCACCCCTCTCTCCCACAGCCCTTCTCTCTCTCCCCCTCTTTCTCATCTCCCTCTCTCTCACTCCCCTCCCCCTCTGTCACCCTCCTCCCCAGCCCCCCCTCTCTTTCTCTTGCTCAACACACTCCTTCTCTCTTACCCTTTCCCACCATTCCCTCCCTCTCCACCACTCCCCCCCTCCCTCCCTCTCTCTCTCTCTCTCTCACTCTCTCTCCCCCTGCTCTCCTCTCTCCCCCTCCTTTCTTCCCTCCCTCCTCCCCCCTCTCTCCATACCCCTCTCTCTCCCCCTCCTCTCCTCTCTCCCCCTCCTCTCTTCCCTCCCTCCTCCCTCTCTCCATACCCCTCTCTCTCCCCCCTCCCTCACCCTCTCGCTCACCCCCTCTTTCTCTCCCCCCTCTCTCCCCCATCCTGCCCTGTGCTGGGATCCCCCACTCTACTTCTTCTGTGGATGTGGAATGACTCAGTGACATCCCCTCCCCATTCTACCAAGACACGGGAAATTCTTAGAAGGGTTGCCACCTTGCTGGGTCGCAGATGTTTTATTGGCTGCATATGTCTGATGGGTGAGAAGGGGGCCCCGTAAATGATTCTGATGAACTTTGTGCTAGATCCATGCATCCATTTGCAGCCATTTTTATTGCTTGAATTTTTTTTTTCCATTATGGGCGTGATTGGGGCCTCGTGTGTAAGTTTTGCCTAAGGCCTTACAAAGCCTAGAGCCTCCTCTGACTCCCTGTCCACCACAGATCCTCCCTAATTATTATTCCCAGGAAACTGAACTCTTGAACACCTCCACCCCATCAATCACAACTGGCTCACATAGCTAATCTCTACTTCTCCTAAAATCTGTAAAAAAGCGTTTTTAAAGTGTACCTTTTGTTAAAAAAAAATATTGTTTTATACTGTACATATGATTTGTTCAATTGTGTATGGAACCAATAAAGTCCCATTGGTTATGTATCTTTTGTTTCTTGATATAGAGTAAGGGATGTGGTGCCTCTGGTCTTTCCTTTATCCATTTAACGTGATTATGTTCTCCTAAAATCTACAATTATTTTCTTTGTCTTATCTACATTTTGCTGTAAATTATTATCTGTGCACCAGCCCATTAGGTTTCCCATACCCTGATATACAGTCTTGTACATACAGTATATATATATATATATATATATATATATATATATATATATATATATATATATATATACAGACTCATATCAGCAATAAAAACCTCGAAGTTCCAGCCCTCATCTACTCCATTAAGAAAAAAATCTTAGGGTCAGAATGCTTAAAATAACAATTTAACAATTTTTGTTTTCTCAATTTCTATATTTTGTGGTACATACACTCACTGGCCACTTTATTAGATACACCTGTTCAATTGCTTGGTAACACAGATTGCTAATCATAAATATAAGAAATAATAGTTCCGCGCTTAGGAAGTAAAAGAACTGCAGCCCCCCCAGCACAGAATAGCACCTAAGTGAAATTCTAAACAAACAGAGTACTAAATTGGGGTGATTGGCGCTGTTCAACTGTGTCTACTAATAATGTTCACAAAAATATAAATGTGAAAAAATAATGAAAAATAAAAATAAATGTTCCGAGAGTGTAGGCGGAATTAAATATGCATATATAAAACGATCCAACCGCAATATATAACCATAATGTGTAGTGTGCAATAACACATGTGTTAATACGTCAATAAAACTCTGTGAGTAATGCAAACACTGAAAAAAGTGGGTGATAAAAAATCCAATCTAAACCAATCCAAAAAATATATATATTAAAAAATATATATTAAAAAATCATATAAATATTGAAAAAAATCACATAAATATTGAAAAAAATCACATGTTGATAAAACTCCTTCATTCATATATACACAGTAGTGCTTAAGAACATAAAATGTGAGTAATTAGTTCATAAGAACAGGTGTCCCCAAAAGAAAAAAGAAAAAATTCCATGAAAAAGTCTTCTTAAAGTGCAAAGATGTGTCTCTTCATTCAGATAACAATATTCCTGGTGTGGCAAGTGCTCCCCGCCTTCCAAAGGACCCCCACTCATGCCCTCACTCACCGGAAAGCTTCACCCCTGCAGGGGTATCAGGCCTGTGAATTAAGTCCAGCAGCGGTGATCCGTGGTGACAATCCTCCGTTCTCCTCTCCTTATCTGGTGCCCTGATCACGTCCAATCGCTCCCCGGTGTTAAACATCCATATGTGATGAAACAAAAATGAGCCCCATAGCGTGAATCCGAAAAAATATATTTTATTAAAAAAACAAAAGTTTAAAAAGGAGCTGACAATGCTCCGCTAACCGGTACAGAGTCAATAATAATGGGAAGTGCAGCGCGGTGTAGCGTGCGTTCCACCGCCAACTGCCTAAACCTGGAAGTCACGCCTTACGCGTTTCATCATCAAGACGTCATCTGAGGCACGCTTTTTATTTTTTTTTGCGCCCGATTGGGTATTCTTTACAAAGTGAAGCTTTATCATGTTTACATTTACTAAGGAAAATGAGTGCAAATGCACTTGCAAATTGCACAATCTATTTGCCTTTGGTAAATCAATCCCACCCTCTCCTCTTCTCCATTTCATAGAGTATATGTCAAGCATGTAAAACATTTTTTGGTTAAATACACTGCTTTCTGTAACATCCTATGAATGATACAGAACCACATAATCACTATTACAGAAAAGAGAAAATATTCTGAACCAACAGTTATTTTATTTTAGCACAGAAAGTACAAAGTATAACAGCTATTTTATTTTAGCACCGATTATACAAGTACAAGAACAAAATAGCAGTAGAACAAACTAAGCAAACTGTTCCTGCCAGGGAACTTGGCCTGCTAATGACAAAAAGTACATTTTTTTTCTAATAGGTAGTTCTCATATTAG
The DNA here is from genome assembly GCF_042186555.1 of Aquarana catesbeiana. Lineage (NCBI taxonomy): Eukaryota > Metazoa > Chordata > Amphibia > Anura > Ranidae > Aquarana > Aquarana catesbeiana. Next base: position 855,225,694 of record NC_133324.1, read on the forward strand.
TCCCCTAACAGGTGCCCACTGAGCTTATTCAAGGTTGTGATGGAAAGTATCTTCAAAACATCTTTATCCCTAATACAATTATAAAGAATGCAAGCAGCTTCCTGTACATTGATTACATTTTCAGGGGCCATCTGTATGGTAAAGTTTAGTACCCTCCATTTGTATGACACAGCAAAGTCTATATCTGAATACATTTTTTTGGTGGGTCAGGCCTCTCTGTGTATATGACCCTATTAAATGTTCCTAAGGCAAAAGCCTTGCCACCCACAAACACATATGGGTATGACAGTTCTGTTGTTCCAGGCCATGGTCTGTTAGCAGGAATATTTCATTTGTTATTCTTTAAACACTAAGTTTTGAATGGTTGAAGATGGAATTGCATTGTATGATCCCATATCAATACAGGAAGAACAAGTACTCACTGTCATTACACTGACATCCTCATCCTGGTATGTTTCCTGGCAATTGATCCTAAGCAGTGGGGGAAATTGGTACATTGCCAGAAACGGTCAGTGCGTTGACTGCATACAGTAATGTCTCCAACCCAAAACAAGCTGTAGCACCTTCTAGCTATTGTGCTAGTTGTATATAGTTAGCTGGTTTGGCTGAGAGCCAGGCCTGGGTTGGATCTGGATCAGTGTTCAGTGACTCAGGGAGGCTTAATGACTCAGCAAGCAGCAGCTCTTGTGTCCGCCCTGTTTCTGGAACCTTGGAGAAGCTTCCAGATGTAGTGGGTGGAAAGGGGACTGGAAGGGGGCAGGTCCACCTCTTAAATAGACATGAGTCATGCTAGCAGGGTCGTCGGGTGGAAGATGGAGATGGAGTGCTGAGGAGGTTGTCGATGGCCCTTAAGGATGCCCCCTAGTCTGGGGGGGGGGGGACTCATGTCTGTGGCTCAGGTGTTGGAAGGATCACCCACAACACACAGAGGAACCTCTTCTTGGAGGCAGGTGAGCAAGGAGAGGACAGCGGAAGCAGGTCAGCACGTCTGTGAGATCTCCTGAGAAATCAGCCAGGTGGGCTGGTGAGTGTTCAGTCTGGGAAGACTGTGGAGAGAGTGTCAGTCTGTGAGGACTGTGGAGAAGTTAGCCAGGATGGCTAGTGAAGGAGGCAGCTGCAGCCAGGTGGGCTGTCAGTGTCTGAAGAGGTGGTGCTGGGATCAGTAGCCACAGGGATGTATGCTGGACACTGACTTTTTCCCTACACACCAAAGGGGCCTCGGTTTCCTGCCTATAACAGGCTGTTGCTCAAAATCTGACGTTGTGTCAGATCCACTATCAGTGTGCCAGTGGAGTACTGCAAGCAAGAGAGTGCTGGAGGAAGCAAAAGAGTGTATATAGACTGTATACAGAAAGTTGTCCCTGGAATTGTTCTGAAGTCAAATGGGCATCCCATAATTCCAAATCCCCATCCAAGTTCAAATCCCTCTAGTAAATAACAAAAAACAAAGTACTGGACTGTTTTCTGTCTCTGAAGTGAATGTGAAAATTCAGTGTGTGTGTCTGTGCGGGGTGGGGAATCCCAGTTTACTTGTGGCTCCCTAGGGGGTACGCTACACAGCTTTCCTTGACATGTTTCACCACTCCACTGATAATCGCAGAATCCTCTCTAAGCTAAAGAAAAACCCATTCACAACATCCAGACAAGTGTAGGACACTCTCCAGGAGGTGGGCGTATCATTGTCAAAATCTACAAATAAGAGAAGACTTCACAACAGCAAATACAGAGGGTTCACCACAAGGTGCAAACCATTTATAAGCCTGAAAAATTGAAAAGCCAGATTAGACTTTGCAAAAAAACATCTAAAAAAGCCAGACCAGTTCTGAAAAAGCATTCTTTGGACGGATGAAACTAAGATTAATCTGTACCAGAATGACGGGAAGAAAAAAGTGGAGAAGGCCTGGAGCAGCTCATGATCCAAAGCACACAACATCATCTGTAAAACATGGTGGAGACAGTGTGATGACATGGGCATGCATGGCTTCCAGTGGCACTGGGTGATTGGTGTTTATTGATGATGTGACAGAAGGCAGAAGCAGCCGGATGAATTCTGCAGTGTTTAGAGATATACTGTCAGCCCAGATTCAGCCAAATGCAGCAAAGTCGACCGGATGGCGCTTCACAGTACAGATGGACAATGATCCAAAACACACTGCAAAATTACCTGATCTCAACCCAATTGAGCATGCATTTCACTTGCTGAAGGCAAAACTAAAGGCAGAAAGACCCAGAAACAAAGAACAACTAAAGGCAGCTGCAATTAGAGCCTGGCAAAGCATCAGAAAGGAGGAAACCCAGTCTTTGATAATTTCCAGACTTCAAGCAGTCATCGCCACTTGCCAGTAAAGGATTTCCAACAAGATATTAAAATGAACATTTTATTTATGATTATATTCATTTGTCCAATTACATTTGAGCCCCTGAAAATGGGGGGACTGTGTATAAAAATGGTTGCAGTTCCTAAAATTTGTACTTGATATTTTTGTTCAACCCTTTGAATTAAAGCTGAAAGTCTGCACTTCAAATTCATTTGGATTGTTTCCTTTTAATTTTATTTGGGTGGCATACAGAGCCAAAAGTATGAAAACTGTGCCTGTGTCCAAATATATATGGACCTAACTGTATATCACTACATATACCATTTTTACCTTTGTATCTCTTTTCCTATGATGAAGGTAGCATGTGTATATTTGCAGTTTATCGTTTGTTTTTTCCTGATTTTATTTCAGATGTAATAAAAACAGATTACACTTAAAGATTCTCAACCTTCTTAGTAAATCAGCCTTACTGTCCTTCACTAAAAGCAAATATACTTGGCAGCACTGTGGTCAGTGATGCTGAGCCTGCACTTTTAACAGTCTTAGCATTGCTGAAGTGCTTTGATTGCTGCGCCTCCTGTGTGACAGGCAGAGAGGCCAGGCAGGGAGCTCAGTAATGCTGAGTCTGTGGTTTTCATAGGTTCCACATTATTAAACAACGCTGAGACTGAAGTGTCTATGTGGGCACTCCAGCAATGGTGGTGCCCCCTTAATGAGTGCCTGCTGAGGCATCACCTGTTTATGATGTTATAAATGAATACAGGCTATGGTGTAAAACACATTGTCATTACCAGTGAAGTATGCATAACCCCTTTAAAACAACTTAAAACACTTAAAACAAACTTACCTTTCAATAGACATTTGTGGATACTCAAATAATTTATCTGGGTGACCATGCAAATTGCTTGCTTTCCCATTTAGTCAACAAAAGATACAACCAAAAGTAACATTTAAGACGCCTCCACCTCCTCAGAATAGCAATTTCCAATAGTTAAAACACTTACTGTATATGAGAACCGTTGGCTCCCATAACCTAAATAAATGTGTAAATATCTGCTGTAGTTTGTGGATTATCATGATTATCATATTTTTCCCATTTCATACAGCATTTTATGTAGATAACGGTGGAAGGAATAAGCAGCCATTTTATGTAGAATATGGTTGTAGGCAGGTAGCTGGGAGCCTTTCTGTTGTGTTCATGGAGTACGTTCAGTCTATTGGGTTGGCGATTCAGGAGAATGAGGCAGCAATCCAGTAATCATTAAATTGCTTCCCCATTGATTTCCAGTGGTAAACAAAATGGTCACGTCATGTTTACAACAGGCACAGGGGAAGCCCAGCATTAAACTTAGGGATCCTCTGTCATGTGTTCCAAGTACCATCTTAGATAAGCCTCATATATATTGACTAGGGATGAGCCGAACACCCCACCTGGTTCGGTTCGCAGCAGAACATGCGAACAGGCAAAAATTTTGTATAAACACCGTTAAAGTCTATAGGACGCGAACGTGAAAAATCAAAAGTGCTAATTTTAAAGGATTATATGCAAGGTATTGCCATAAAAAGTGTTTGGGGACCCGGGTCCTGCCCCATGGGACATGTATCAATGCAGAAAAAAAAGTTTTTTCGGGAGCAGTGATTTTAATAATGCTTAAAGTGAAATAAAAATGAATATTCCTCCATATATCGTGCCTGGGGGGTGTCCTTAGTATGCCTGTAAAGCAATGCATCTTTCCCATGTTTATAACAGTACCACAGCAAAATGACATTTCTAAAGGAAAAAATGTAATTTAAAACTACTCGTGGCTGTAATGTATTGTAGGATCCCGGCAATTTAGATAAAAATCGTTGAAAAAAATGGAGTGAGCCCCCCAGTCCAATACCAGGCCCTTTGGGTCTGGTATGAATATTAAAGGGAACCCCACGCCAAAAATACCAAAAAAAGGATGTGGGTGTCCCCCCAAAATCCATACCAGGCCCTTCTGGTATGGTATGGATATTAAGGGGAAACCTGCACCAAAATTTAAAAAAAATGGTGTGGGGGTCCCCCAGGCACTATATACTCTGAACTGCAGTATATATACTATACGGCCTGCTCTATATACTCTGCAGAAAAATTGGGCCTTAGGTGTTGGTGGTACCAGAACACTATAAAATATTATATAAAAAATTTTAATTACATTGCCCTGTTAAACAGGGGCAGAAAATTGGGGTCTTTGGTTTTGGTGGCGCCAGAACACTGTAAGCCCTCACAATTACTCTTGTTGGGCGCAGGAACGGGCCGTGCTGTGAAATATTATATCAAAAATTGTAATTACATCCTCCTGTTATACAGGGGCAGAAAAATTGGGCCTTGGGTGGTGGTGGTGCCACAACACTGTAATCCCTTACAGATACTCTTGTTGGGCGCAGGAACGGGCCCTGCTGTGAAATATTAACCCTGTGCCGACCAGGCCATAGCCAAAAGACGGCTACAGCTCGGTCGGCTTATTCTGGGTGAGCGTCCATGGACGTCCTCACAGAATAGCGCTCCCGCACACCCCCTGGGGCACGCACCTGGGAACATCCATGACCCAGCGCATCACGGATCATGGTAAATTGCCGCTGATAGTGGCCGTTTACCACATGATCGCTCTGTCAAATCACATGGCATGACACTGGTTCCTCCCTCCCCTCTCTGTACCAATCGGTACAGTGTGAGAGGAGAGAGGGAGAGATCGTTTGCAGCACTGTGGGCGCTAGACATGTGCATTCGTTTTCGTCCGAATGCATTTTCGTCCGAATTTCAGGTATTTTCGTTATCGTTTTAACAAACGATAACGAAAGTGCAGAATCCGAAAAACGAAAGATCCGACATAAACAAATGCTTTATTTTCATTTTCGTTGCTACAACAGTTCGATATAGATAGAAGATTCGACATGATGCTGACAATAACAATCTGTGTCCATCAAACCTGTGGTCGAATGTGCCTAACCTAAACTCTACTAGTCCAAGATTATTCTACACAGAGAGAAAAGATTCGACATAGAGAGAAAAGATTCGACAAGGGGGAGAAAAGATTCGACGTAGGGGAGAAAAGATTCGACGTAGGGGAGAAAAGATAACTAAAAATAATGATGATGATGAATGTTATTGGCTGATTGTAACCAAAGAGGAGGAGCAGTAAAATAGCTAGAACTAAGTACACACGTACTTTAGCTTATGGTGTCTGTTGAAAGTTCTAAGAAGATTCGACGGAGCAGGTAAACCATACGGTGTCGTACAGTTTAGCTGTTCCATCGAATCTTCTTTGAACATTCGACAGACACAATAAGCCTTCAATGACAGATTCGACTTTAATTTGGATTTTCGGACGAATGCAATTTTGAACGAAAAATTAAATAAATAAAAACGAATTTCGGGAGTAACTAAATAAATTTATTTTTCGGACGAAAACAAAATTCCGAAACAAAATATTTCAGTGTACACATGTCCAGTGGGAGCTACAGATCCAGCCCACAGCGCTGCTCAATGCCCATACTATGGCAATACTCTGCAATACTATGGCAATACTCTGCAAAACTATGGCAATACTCTGCCAATACTCTGCCAATACTCGCCAATAAATTTTAACAGAAACAAAGAATTTTTTTTTTTACCGAATTTTCAGTCTTTTTTGATTTATAGCGCAAAAAATAAAAAACCCAGCGGTGATTAGATACCCCCAAAAGAAAGCTCTATTTGTGTGAAAAAAAGGACAAACATTTCAAATGGGTACAGTGTTGCATGACTGAGTAATTGTCATTCAAAGTGTGAGAGCACCGAAAGCTGAAAATTGGTCTGGTTAGGAAGGGAGTTTAAGTGCCCAGTGGTCAAGTGGTTAAATCAAAACTTGTAATTACATGCTCCAGTTATACAAAAATTGGGCCTTGGGTGGTGGTGGTGGTGCCACAACACTGTACTCTTGTTGGGTGTAGGAACGGGGCCTGCTGTGAAATATTAGATCAAAAATTGTAATTACATGCCCTGTTAAACAGGGGCAGAAAAATTGGACCTTGGGTGGTGGTGGTGGTGGTGCTGCTCTAAACCAAAAATATTGTTGGAAGCTAGCATCATCGAGATTGAGGAGGAATAGAATAGATAGCATAAGCAGTCTTCAAGGAATCCCAGATCCATAGCAAATTCAATCAGTTACATCAGCATCAGGTGCTTGATAGCTGCTGATCCAGGACTGATTTTTTTTTATTAATGTGAGTCTATCAACGGAGTCTGTGGACAGGCGCACTCTTTGATCCCTTACAAACCCTCCAGAAAGCACGCTGGATGCAGGACAGGCCAGTAGCTTGATTGCATATTGAGCAAGTTTTGGCCAGTGGTCCATCCTCAAGACCAAGTAACCCAGTGGATGCTCTGTTGGAAAGGTCTCCAAGTCAGTCTGCTCTTGCCCCTAGATATTACTGCACCATATAATGCAGACACTGGCGATGGTTGCTTGAACCAATCAGACCTTGGCGCTGAGGACTGTAAAATTGTTTAAAGGCATCGGCCAGCTGGCGACACCTTCTCCACTGCTCTTCCTTTGAACCTCTGACTGAATGAAGCCTCAGTACCACGTTGTCCAGCACCAGGAAACGGTAATCTCCCAGGGTCTGGAAATGCATTACACAAACCTTTCTTCAAGGCCTCCTGAAGATCTTTCATCCTCTGCTCCCTCTGCGAAGGCAGGTTGAGTTCTGCAACTTTACTCTTGTAACGTGGATCAAGAAGGGTTGCCAGCCAGTAATGATCCCTCTCCTTGATACCCCAAATCCTAGGGTCCTTTCGCAGGCTTTGCAGAATCAGGGAGGCCATGCAGAGGCATTCGATTCTGAGTCCTCTGGGTCACTAAGGATCACATTATTAGTAACTACCTCCTCCCAGCCACATACAACCCCTTGGGTTTCTGGGGAATGAAAACCATCCGTTGAAGACTGCTGCTGAGTGTTCTCTTCTACATGCATCCTGACACAATCCTCCTCCTCTTCTTCCTGTGTGTTTGGTGGGCCTGCAGGAATGCTATCTGGATAAAGGGGTGTCAGGGCTGGGCTCAGCCCTTCCTTCTAAAAGCTGGCCGCTCAGCTGTTGGCTAATTGCCAGCTCCTATTTCTCCACAGTGACTCACCTGTTAATGATATCCTGCTCGTCAGTCCTGCCTACTCAAGCCGCCCAGTCTAGCCACCCAGTCTAGATGATCTCTGCCTTTGCCTTGGTCACATCTCTAGAGACACCCTCCTGAGTTCCTGTTAAAGACTTGCTTGGCTGACATTCCTTCTGTAAAATAAATGTCTATGATTCCGTGCAAGGAAAAAGTACCAGTAAAAAACAGAAATAGAAAAAGAAAAGGAAAATAATCAGGAGAACTGCTGCCTCTACTAATTACACCCACCTGGGTGGGGTAAGCAAAATGTGAAAGAAAATAAAAGTAGATGTGGCGCTGCACATGCGATTCATACAATGTAAATATACTGTAGTCTCTGTGAAGTGAAGTCTCACCCACCTAGGAACTAAAATATGTGCGGCCAATGGTTCATACAAAATGCCCCCCCTTACCTAAAACCTTAATTCTTTATTATATTAAATACAGTTTTGTGCAAAAACCATACATAGTGGTGGACATCAATCCCAAACATGAATAAAAATAAAAATATGAGTGTTGAAACTAAAAATTAAGTGATAGAGTGAAAAAATACATAATAAGATTTAAATAAAAATTGATAAAAATAAATAAATAAATAAAATTTCAAATTAGGGATGATTTCCCTTTTAAGTTCAATATTTGTGCTCATAAAGTGCTTGGTGCTGATGAAGAAATAAGACATTCAAAAGCTGGTTTGAAATCCTCTTCCCAAAGTGATCAAAGCATATATGTCTTTTCTGTGCTCTTATTGTGACTGCACTCACCAGAAATTTCAGCCCCTCATGGGGTATGAGGCATTCACAGTATTTGCCACTGTGTAGCACCCTTAGGCTTAGCCGATACGGGATGTTTTAATTGGTGTTCCACTTGTTTACTTGTTTAGAGAAGGGCCCCAATAGTGTAATACTATTTAAAACTTTTATTCCAATTAAAAGAAATGTGGAAATGTACACACATTTTGCCATACACAACAAAGCATATAAAAAATGTATTGCTGACACTAGCAGCGACGACCGGAAGTGATGCAAGAACGTATGCTGACTCGAGAGCGAATGGACCCAGAGAAACTTTCAGCAGTCCTACAGTGGCCCCGACCCGTGGGTTTACGTCCTCTGCAGCCTCCTCTGTTTTCTTGGCTTTACCAACTATTATTGAAGTTTATTCGTAACTTTAAAAAAAATAAAGTTAAAAGAATACTGCGCTGTGAACCTGCAACCTAGCAGCCAGCACAGCTTGTAGACAAAAAGCAAAAACTGTGAATAAATAAGTGCAGCGCTAAGGTTGCAAAAAAAAAAGCAAATTTGCATAAATTATATAAATGTGACTTAAACATAAATATATCAAATAAACAGAGATTCATACATGGTGAAATGTGAATCAACCAAAGAAAAAGTGAAATTTCTGAAAAAATACAGGTATGGTGAAAAATGTGCTAGTATGGTGACTTTACCATAAATCAGGTAAGAGATATAAATTAGGGTGTTAATATTGAACAGAAACACATCAAATAAACAAGGATTAACACATAATGAATGTGAGTCCAAACTCAGAAAAAATTAGAATAATTTCTGAAAAATGTCATAGTATAATAATGTGCTAGTATAACAACTGCACAATAAACAAAGTCCAAAAAACGAAAATAGTGATTTATAAAGTCCAAAAAAATCCAATTAGATGTGCAGTCCCGTTAAAAAAGAAACATAAGAAAAAAATGCTGGTATAATGAAAAATGTGCTAATATGGTGACTATACCATAAATAAGATAAGAGATAGAAATTGGGGTGTTAATATTGAACAGAAACACATCAAATAAACAAGGATTAACACATAATGAATGTGAGTTCAAACTCAGAAAAAATGAGAATAATTTCTGAAAAATGTGCAAGTATAATAATGTGCTAGTATAACTGCACAATAAACTAATAAACTAATAAACTAATAAAACTGCACAATAAGTTCAAAAAACAAAAATGGTGAATTGTAAAGTCCAAAGAAATCCAATTAGATGTGCAGTCCCGTTAGACATATGGGCGATTCCAATCACCTGTATGAACTGTGAAGGAAAAAACAGAAGTACCACCACCATAAACAGGGGGAGGCTTACTAGATCTTATTGACTTGGCGGGGCTTACACCACCCAAGTCTGCAGAGCTTATTAGGTTGAACACATCTGTTGGAAACAACTGGTCCTAGATCTGTATCAATCAATTGACCTTGGACTGTCACTGAATAGTGACTTGAAGGCTCCAATCATCGTGAGGAGGGTGGAAGGTAAATGCCAGGAGGGATATATCATGCAATGAAAAGATGGGCTAACATAGCGTGATACCGTACAAAAAAGGCAATTTATTAAAAATAGAATAAAACACTCACATTTGGAAGAGTAGAAAAATGCATGTATAAAACAAAGAGCAATGCAAAAAGGAGGTCCACCTGACGCGTTTTGACTCCACGGTCATCATCTGGGGTGTGGACCCCCTGCAACAGCATCGCTTATAAAGTGAAAATGACCCCAGAACCTGCTAAACACCGGAAATGGCTCCACATGACATCACTTCCGGTTGCTTTGTCGCGATCCCCGAAGGAAATGGATACCTAGATATTCCAGGTCAACATTGTGTGCGTGTCTCCATTGTATATGATGTACATGACATAAAATAAAAGGCGGATAAAGTACAGTGCACAGCCCTGCAATTACAAAATATCCTTATGTCGAACCAACACTTCCTTGTAATGAAAATGAGGCTTGGTTTGGTGATATCTGTCATACAATATGACCAAGCCTCATTATGAAAATGAGGTTTGGAATTGTGTAATGGCTATGAAATAGGCTAGACAAGCCTCGCTATAAAAACGAGGCTTGGTTAGCTGGTGTCCATTTAATATGGGAAACCAAGCCTCGTCATGAAAACGAGGCTTGGTATAGTAAGCTCCGTGAGACTCGGTGAGATAAACATAATAGCATAGTAACCAAGCCTCGCCGTATACACAGAGGGGGCGATCACATGCCGTCCTGAGCCAATCAGCAGAGAGTAAATCACAATAACAGAAAAAATGTCCACCCACCCCACAGAATGAAGAAAGTGCACGTGATTAAGTTATTGATACTAAAGCCAGCTTAAAGGATCAAGGTGTTCTATTGGATGTAAGTCCAACAGCGGCTGCAGCAAGGTCTGAGGTCAGCGGTCAGAAATCAAATAAAATAAATACAGATAACTAAATATGAACCAAATATAGACAAAAAAGATCCTACTCCAATTAATTAATTAATTAAGCTCTATTTAAAAAAGAGTTAATGTCCCACTCTACGTTCATTCCCTGTGGATGATGGGTCTGTAATTCATAGATCCAGAAGGTTTCTAGTCTGGATACCCCTCTCGTCCTAGCTCCACCCCTCCATGGGACAATGTATCTGTCAATAATAAGAAATTGAGTCCCTGTAGGATCACGTGCATGGTGTTGTCGGTAGTGGTGAGGAACTGTATGTTTAGTATTACCAAGTTTTATTAGATTGATATGTTCAATAACTCTAGCCGTAAATGTTTGTATAGTTCTACCGACATATTGCTTCCCGCAAGGGCAAGTCAGTAAATATACCACATGGGTTGTGGCACAAGTACAGAAATGCTTGATGGTATAAGATTGACCAGTTACCTTAGAGCTAAATTCCTTGGTTGCTCTATGACCACAGGAGTTGTGGTGGCAGACCAGACACTTTTTGCAGGGGTAATAACCTGTCCAGTTGTGAAAAAATGTGGGCCTAACTGGGGGATTGATGATGGCGCAATCTTGCTTTTAAGTGAGGGTGCACCCCGGTAAATGACCTTGGGTCTCTCAGGTAAAATAGGACCAAGTATTTTGTCATTCCTTAAAATTCCCCAGTGCCGTTCAAAAATGTCTTTAATCTGTTTATATTGGGTTGAGAACCCAGTCAGGAATGACCATTTAAAGTTGTCATCACCTTCTCGCTGAGGTTTGTCTGCCAACAATGAATCTCGATCGGTATTTAGAACTGTAGAAAGATCTCTATCTACGTCGGCCTGATCATAACCTTTGTCCATCTAACTGGATTTTTTTGGACTTTATAAATCACCATTTTCGTTTTTTTGACTTTGTTTATTGTGCAGTTGTTATACTAGCACATTATTATACTAGCACATTTTTCAGAAATTATTCAAATTTTTTCTGAGTTTGGACTCACATTCATTATGTGTTAATCCTTGTTTATTTGATGTGTTTCTGTTAAATATTAACACCCTAATTTCTATCTCTCACCTGATTTATGGTAAAGTCACCATACTAGCACATTTTTCACCATACCTGTATTTTTTCAGAAATTTCACTTTTTCTTTGGTTGATTCACATTTCACCATGTATAAATCTCTGTTTATTTTATTATATTTATGTTTAAGTCACATTTATATAATTTATGCAAATTAGCTTTTTTTGCAACCTTAGCACTGCACTTATTTATTCGTAACTTCTCATCTCTGGTCAAGCCCCTGACTGATATGACCAGAAAGGACAGTAACCCACAGAGTTGGTCCTCGGAGTCCATTAAGGCCTTTGAGAGTCTCAAGACTGCCTTTGTTTCTGCTCCTGTGTTGGCACATCCTGATCCTATGTTACCTTTTATCCTTCAGGTTGATGCTTCTGAGACTGGGGTTGGCGCCCTTCTATCTCAACGTCTTACCACTGAGAGCGCTATGCATCCTTGTGGCTACTTTTCCAAGAAACTGTCACCTGCGGAGTGCAATTACGAGATTGGTGACCGATAGCTGTTAGCGATCATTTTATCCCTGAAAGAATGGAGACATCTCCTCGAAGGTGTCACTGTGCCGGTTCTCATTCTTACTGACCATAAGAGTCTCACATTCTTGTCTGAGGCTAAATGCCTCTCTCCCAGAAGGGGCGCGATGGGCTCTTTTCTTGTCTAGTTTCAATTACATTGTCTCACTCTTACCCGGTACTAAGAATGTAAGGGCTGACGCTTTGTCACCACAATTTTCCTCCACTTCCAAGATGGAGTCGGTTCCGGTTCCTGTGATTCCGCCTGATCGTATTCTGGTTACGGTTCGCACCAGTCTCACTTCTCCTTTGGGTGACAAAATTCTTGCTGCTCAGGTCCATGCTCCTCTTGAGAAACCTTGTGAATGCTGCTTTGTCCTAGAGAGTCTCCGTACTACCGTGCTCCAGACTTACCATTCTCCCAAGGTTGCTGGCCACCCTGGGAAGAATCAACACTTTTGGGCCATTTCCCAACAATTCTGGTGGCCTAGTCTATGTGCTGATGTAACCGCCTTCATAGCTGCCTGTTCCATGTGAGCTCTGAGTAAGACCCCACGACACCTTCCAGTGGGCCTCCTACAACCCATACCCAATGGAGAGAGGCCCTGGACCCACCTGTCTATGGATTTCATTGTGAAGTTACCCAACTCCCAGAGCAACACAGTTATCCTTATGGTGGTCGACCGGTTCTCAAAAATGTCCCATTGTATTCCACTTAAAAAGTTGCCAACTTCTAAGGATCTGGCTTCCATTTTTGCTCGGGAGATCTTTCGCTTACATGGCCTACACAAGGTGATTGTCTCAGACAGGGGTAGTCAGTTTGTGACCAGGTTCTGTCGAGCCTTATGTGCACAGTTGGGAATTCAGCTTGCTTTCTCCTCTGCTTATCACCCACAGTCTAACGGGGTTACAGAATGAGCCAATCAGTCCTTGGAGCAATTTCTTTTACAAAGGTTTTTATTGATAATCATAGCAATTTCACAGTTTAACCGTGTAGATAATGCATCATGAATAAACATAACAAAAAGTTTAGCATCTTATAAATAAAATAAGTATGCTTGTAAATCAAAGAAGAAAAAAACAATAAGAATGTAACAGAGGTTAAAAACAGTCTTGAGAGGGAGGTTAAAGAAGAGCTAGGGGCGGAGATTGGTTGAGAAGGGAGGAGTAAAGAATAGGGGGAAAGGAGAGAAGAGGAAGAAAGGGGGAAGGGTGGGTCCTCGCGGTGAGGGAGCAAGAGTGCGTTAAATCCGAAGAAGGGTGGTATCAAATCTGGTAGGTTTAGTATATTCGACCCATGGCCTCCATACCTTCAGGAACTTATCATGAGTGTCCGAAAGGACAGCAGCCAGCTTTTCATTAACCATTATATCGTCCATGCGATTCTTAACCTCCTCAAAACGTAGTGTCTGTGTCTTCCATGCCCTAGCTATCGTTAGTTTGGTTGCAGTAAAGAGATGCAGAGCCAGCTGGCGCTCCGGGCGAAGCAGCCCTGCAATTGGTTTGCAGAGGAGTGCCTCGAACGGATCCTTTTTGAGGTCGGCATGGAGTATGTTTCGGAGGAGGGAGTAAACTCTAATCCATAACCTGCGTACCCTCGGACAGGTCCACCAGATGTGCGTCATTGTGCCCTCCTGGGAGCACCCTCGGAAGCACAAGGGAGAGTAGGCTGGGATGAACCGGGCCAGTCTCGCAGGCGTGTAATACCACCTGTAAAGTATCTTATAGGCATTTTCTAAAAAGATGACATTCTTTGAGTATTTGGATATTGCTAAAGTCATGACCTGCCAATCCTCTGGATCGAGCTGTTTTCCTAGTTCCTTTCCCATTGAAGGTGACAGGGCCGTGTCGGTGGCTTTTTAGAGGTAATAATAGAGGAATAGATCAGTGATATTAAACCCGAGGTTTGGGGTCTTGCTCTGCAGAAGTTCTCGAAGGGGGTCAAAATATAAGGGGTCGGTTGAGATTTTATAAGCCCCTGGAGAAAGTGACGAATCTGTAGGTAGCTATAGTGTTCGCGTAACGGGATATCATGAGAGGAGCGTAGGGCCTCAAATGATATTATCCTGGTGGGGGTGAAAAAGGAGTGAATGTCCGTGAATCCGTTTGTCTTCCACCAGGAGAATTGCTGGGGGTTTTCGCAGCCTGGTGGGAACAATGGGCACTGGAGAAATTGAAGTAGGGGTAGATGAGGAGAAATGAGGCCGGCCGAATACTTTACCAAGTCCCACATGCGAAGGGAATGGGCCAGACATGGCCCCGTCACGAAAGGGCAATGTGTGGAAGGGAGCCAGGGCAATGAGGAGATTGGTGTTGGGTGTAAATCCACTAGGTCCATAGTGGCCCATAGCGGCATTTGGTGTTGTGCATGGAGTTGGGATAACGGTCCTATGTTTGCAGCTATATAGTAGGCTTGTAGGTTAGGGACTGAAAGTCCACCATTGATTCTATGGGCATATAGTATTTGCTTATTTATTCTGGGGCGGGTAGAACCCCAGACAAATTTCAGGATTTTGCGCTGATGTATTCGTAGGATATGCGGCGGGATCGGGACCGGCAGGACTCTAAAGAAATAGAGTAATTTCGGCAGGTATGTCATACGAATTGCCACGATCCTGCCGAACCAGGATAATGGGAGATGAGTCCAGGAGGACAACATGTCCGTCAGCTTCTTAAGCATAGGAGGAAAGTTTGCCTTATAGAGTCCCGCGTAGGTTGGGGTGAGCCGGATCCCCAGGTAGGGTAATGAGGTCAGCCATTGGAACGTGAAGGTATTTTTTAAGGTTATCAAGTCTGAGGACCGAAGATTAATTGACATGGCTTTTGATTTGGTGGGGTTAACGGACAAGCCGTCCTTGGAGCAATTTCTACGTTGCTATATTTCTGACCATCATAACAACTGGTCAGACCTCTTACCGTCAGCGGAGTTTGTTCACAATAGTGCCTAGCATTCTGCTTCCCGATTGTCCCCATTTATGGCGAACTATGGTTTCCAACCTTCCATGTTGCCTGATTAATTTGTTCCGCAGAGTATTCCTGCGTTAGAGTATTCACTCCACTTGGGCACAAGCCCAGGGGGCTTCGCAACGTGCTAATAATAGGTACAGACTCCACGCTGACCGCAGACGTCTGCCTGCACCTTCCTACCAGGTTGGGGACAGGGTCTGGCTGTCATCTCTCAACCTCCAACTTCGTGTTCCCTCTCTGAAGTTCGCACCTTGGTTTATTGGGCCTTTCTGTATTCTTCGCAGGATTAACCCAGTGGCTTACCCATTAGACCTTCCTTCTAATATGCGTATTTCAAATGTATTTCATGTCTTATTAAAACTTTTGGTCTGCAAACGCTTTACCACCTCAGTGCCTCGTCCTCACCCTGCACAGGTTAAGAACCATAAGGAGTATGAAGTACAATCCATTGTTGACACCCGTAGGTTCCATGGGCGCATGCAGTACTTGGTGCATTGGAAAGGGTATGGTCCGGGGGAACGCTCTTGGGTCTCATCCTTACATAGTTACATAGTAGGTGAGGTTGAAAAAAAACACATGTCCATCAAGTCCAACCTATGTGTGTGATTATATGTCCGTATTACATTGTATATCCATGTATGTTGCAGTCATTTAGGTGCTTATCTAATAGTCTTTTGAAACTGTTGATGCTCCCCGCTGAGACCACCGCCTGTGGAAGGGAATTCCACATCCTTGCCGCTCTTACATTAAAGAACCCTCTACATAGTTTAAGGTTAAACCTTTTTTCTTCAAATTTTAATGAGTGGCCACATGTCTTGTTAAACTCCCTTCCGCGAAAAAGTTTTATCCCCATTGTGGGGTCACCAGTACGGTATTTGTAAATTGAAATCATATCCCCTCTCAAGCGTCTCTTCTCCGGATTGAATAAGTTCATTGCTCGCAACCTTTCCTCATAACTAATATCCTCCAGACCCTTAGTTGCCCTTCTTTGTACTTGCTCCATTTTCAGTATATACTTCCTGAGGACTGGTGCCCAGAACTGGACAGCATACTCTAGGTGCGGCTGGACCAGAGTCTTGTAGAGTGGGAGAATTATCATTTTATCTTTGGAGTTGATACATTTTAATATTTTTAATGCATCCCAATATTCTGTTTGCTTTGTTAGCAGCAGCTTGGCATTGCATGCCATTGCTGAGCCTATCATCTACTAGGACCCCCAGGTCCTTTTCCATCCTAGATTCCCCCAGAGGTTCTCCCCCCAGTGTATAGATTGCATTCAGATTATTGCCACCCAAATGCATTATTTTACCATTTATTTTACCATTTTTCTACATTGAACCTCATTTGCCTTGTAGTTGCCCAGCCCATTAATTTATTCAGATCTTTTTGCAAGGTTTCCACATCCTGCGGAGAAGTTATTGCCCTGCTTAGCTTAGTATTGTCTGCAGATGCAGAGATTGAACTGTTTACCCCATCCTCCAGGTCGTTTATGAACAAAATAAATAGGATTAGTCCCAGCACAGAACCCTGAGGGACCCCACTACCCACCTCTGCCCATTCCGAGTACTCTCCATTTATCACCACCCTCTGAACTTGCCCTTGTAGCCAGTTTTCAATCCATGTACTCACCCTATGGTCCAACAATGGTCTGGCAATTACTTGACTGATTTCCCTAAGTACCCTCGGATGTAAGCCATCCGGTCCCGGTGATTTATTAATGTTACGTTTCCCAAGTCTAATTTTAATTCTGTTCTCTGTTAACAATGGGGGTGCTTCCTGTGATGTGTCATAAGGATAAATGCTGCAGTTTTGGTTACTGAAGCCTCCGATTCTCTTGTGAAGACTGAGGAGAAGAATAAATTCAACACCTTCTCCATCTCCCCATCCTTTGTAACCAGAAGTCCTTCCTCATTCTTTATGGGGCCAATATGGTCTGTCCTCCCTTTTTTTACTGTTTACATACTTAAAGAATTTCTTGGGGTTTTTTGTGCTCTCCTCCGCTACAGTACCTTGCAAAATTATCCACCCCCCTTGGCATTTTTTGTGTTTTGTTGCCTCACAACCTGGAATTAACATGGATTTTTTAAGGATTTGCATCATTTATTTTACAGAACATGCCCACAACTTTGAAGAATTTGTTTTTTTTTTTATTACGAAGCAAACAACAAATAGGACAAAATAACAGAAAAAGTCAATATGCATCACTATTCACCCCCCTAAAGTCAATACTTTGTAGAGCCCCCTTTTGCTGCTATCACAGCTCCAAGTCGCTTTGCATAAGTTTCTATGAGCTTGCCACATCTGACCCCTGGGATTTTTGCCCATTCCTCCTTGCAAAACTGCTCCAGCTCCTTCAAGTTGGATGGTTTGCGCTTGTGAACAGCAATCTTTAAGTCTGACCACAGATTTTCTATTGGATTGAGTTCTGGGCTTTGACTAGGCCATTCCAACACATTTACATGTTTCCCCTTAAACCACTCAAGTGTTGCTTTAGCACTGTGTTTGGGGTCATTGTCCTACTGGAAGGTGAACCTCCGTCCTAGCCTAAAATCACACACAGAGTGGTACAGGTTTTGCTCAAGAATATCCCTGTATTTAGCACCATCGATTGAGTTTGCACCAAACATAGAGTTTTCTTTGATGGCCAAAAAGTTCAATTTTAGTCTCATCAGACCAGAGCACCTTCCTCCATACATTTTGGGAGTCTCCCACATGCCTTTTTGCAAACTCAAAACGTGCCATTTTGTTTTTTGCTGAAAGTAATGGCTTTCTTCTGGCCGCTCTGCCATAAAACCCAACTCTATGGAGCGTAGGGCTTATTGTTGTCCTATGTACAGATACTCCAGTCTCTGCTGTGGAACTCTGCAGCTCCTCCAGGGTTACCTTAGGTCTCTGTGCTGCCTCTCTGATTAATGCCCTCCTTGCCCGGTCCATGAGTTTTGGCGTGCGACTGTCTCTTGGCTGGCTTGCTGTTGTGCCATGTTCTTTCTATTTGGTTATGATAGATTTGATGGTGCTCCTAGGGATCATCAAAGATTTGGATATTTTTTTAATAACCTAACCCTGACTTGTACTTCTCAACAACATTGTCCCTTACTTGTTTAGAGAGTTCCTTGGTCTTCATGGCAGTGTTTGGTTAGTGGTGCCTCTTGCTTAGGTGTTGCAGCCTCTGGGGCCTTTCAGAAAGGTGTGTATATGTAATGACAGATCATGTGACACTTAGATTGCACACAGGTGGACACCATTTCACTAATTATGTGACTTCTGAAGGTAATTGGTTGCACCAGAGTTTTTATGGGCTTCATAACAAAGGGGGTGAATACATGCACACATGCCAATTATCAGTTTTTTATTTCTGAAAAATAGTTTTATGTATATATTTTTCTAATTTTACTTCACCAACTTAACTGTTGTGTTTTGATCCATCACATTAAATTCAGATTAAAAAAAACATTGAACTAAATGCTGTAATGTAACAAAATAGGTAAAAAGCCAAGGGGGTGAATAATTTTGCAAGGCACTGTATGTGTCTTTCGTGTTCTATCTTAACTGCCCTAATTGCACCCTTACATTTCTTGTTGCATTCTTTATATAGTCTGAATGCTGATGATGATCCCTCAACCTTGTATTTTTTGAAGGCCTTCTTCTTTACTTTCATATGCATTTTTACATTGGATTTAAGCCATCCAGGACTTTTATTCGCTCTTTTAAATTTAGTACCCAATGGGATGCATTGGCTAATGCCCTTATATAATATGCTCTTAAACCAATTCATGCCTTCTAACAAGGTCTGTAGTTTAGGGAAGTTGGCTCTTTTGAAATTCAGTGTCTTTGTATTCCCCTTATGTTTTCTATTTGTGTGATTTATACTAAAGCCAATTGACCTGTGAACGCCTTTTTCTTAAATTGCCCCGTATTTCCACATCCGTGATCAGGTCTGTATTGTTGGTAATCAGTAGATCGAGTAACGCTTTATTTCTAGTTGGTGTGTCTATCATCTGAATGAAATTGTCCTGCAAGACATTTAGGAACTGGTGAGCCTTGGACGAATGCCCAGTCTATGTCTGGATAATTAAAATCCACCATTATGATAACACTTCCCATCCTTGCCGCTAATCCAACTTGTGATAGGAGATCTGTCTCCCCCTCCTCCCTCAGGTTAGGGGGCCTATATCATACTCCTAGTAATATTTTCCCCTTAGCTTCATCCCTTTGGAGCTCTACCCATAAGGATTCCTCCTCCTCCCTAGCTCCCTTAGTGATGTCATCTCTCACATTCACTTGTACATTATTCTTGATATCTAGGCATACCCCTCCCCCTTTATTACCCTCTCTATCCCTGCAATAAAGGGTATACCCTTGAATGGTTGCCAGCCAATCATGAGAGCTGTTGAACCAGGTCTCTGAATTTCCCACAAAATCCAAAACCTCTTTGTACAACAGTATCTCTAGTTCACCCATCTTGTCTGCCAGGCTCCTTGCATTGGTGAATATGCCACTTAGTTAATACAGGTCACATACTATCCTCTTATTGGGTGTTCCGAGATTGCAACTAGGACTTGTTACTATACTTACCTTGGGTTTATGTGCTTTAGTCAACTTAACACTAATGCCCCCAATACTTCCCTCTGGAATATGTTCCACGCTGACTATCTCTACCTCTGGGCCCTCCCACCCAACGCCTAGTTTAAAAACCCCTCTAACTTTTTGGCTATCTTTACTCACAGCTGATCTGCACCCTCCTCATTTAGGTGCAGTCCGACCCTTCTATAGTACTGGTGATCGACTGAGAAATCGTCCCAGTCCTCCAGAAACACAAACCCCTCCTTACTACACCAGCTCTTCAACCACTTGTTTAGTTCCCTAATCTCCCTCTGCCTTTCTGGTGTGGCTCGATATACCGGTAATATTCATGTGAATACTACCTTGGAGCTCCTTTTCCTCAATTTAGCTACCAAGTCCCTAAAATCGTTCTTTAGGACACTCCATCTGCTTTTGACTTTGTCATTGGTGCCAATGTGCACTATGACAGCCACTGGAGGAGAACTGGAGGAGTTCTTCCCCTGGCAGCTAGGAGAGTCTCTCAGCTCCAGCAGTGCTGGTCCCTGACTGGTTTCACCAATGTCACTCAATGGAGTGTACTTATTGGGATGCTCCAGCCCTGGATCGGTTTCCCTGGCACTTCCCCCTCTACCCACCCTGACTGTCACTCATCTACTCTTTCCTAGAGCCTGCACCTCTTTGTCTTCACCCACCTCTGTGCTGGCCCCTCCTGTGTACATTCCTGGCTTTCCTTTAGTATGGAGGGACTTCTCAGTGCTGACAGCTGCTTCCCCAGATTCAGAACCTGGGCTTCCAGGGAAACAATGTGCTTACATTTTGCACAGCAGTATTCGCCCTCGATCAGATGATCAAGGAATGCATACATGCCGCAAGATGTACACCGAGTTGCATCTTCACACCCACCAGGCATCGTACCTACTAATTTAATGAGGATTGGGGATTTTACCCTGTCCAAATTACCTAACAACTAGCTTCCTGACACTAATACTCAACCAGACAATAAACAGGTACTCAACCAGACAATACACAGGTACTCGCTGACCAATGTGCACTCGCTGACCAACGTTCACTTGCTGACCCATATGCACTCGCTGACCCATATGCACTTGCAGACCCACGTGCACTCACAGACCCACGTGCACACACACACAAAATACACACTAATGATCCACACACACTACTCAGACAACACTCAGGTACTCACAATACACAGGTACTACCTGACACTAATACTCAATACGGCCCACGTGCACTTGCAGCGCTTATGTACTTACAATCCACAGGTACACACTCACCCTACAGAGGTACTTGACCCCTGTCACAATCTCTTGTTTTCAAATCTGTTTTTTTAACTCACCACTTAATCCAGTTCCACTTGGTCTAAGTTCTATTAAACTCAAAGATGAGCAGGCTCACAATGAGTTCTACAGAAGGTTATATTGGCCTCAAGCACCTGTGACAAATTAACCACTCCCCTTAATTAGTAGGCTGAAGCAAGCAAAGAAAACAAAAAGCTGTTTAAAGAGTGACAGGAAAAGGTGTTAAAAAGCTACAAGGAAAAGCCCCAAAAAGAACCTAAAAATGCAACCCAGCAATCACCAGCAGTCAAAAAGCAAAACTTGTTCACTCTCCATTCAAGGTCCCCACTGTTTAGTTTCCAACCAGCAGTCTGACATACTGCCTCGGACGTATGTTGTGGAAAATTTTATATTAATGTATTGTCATAAATCTCCCAGTGTCTGATCTCTTGCAGCCCGCTCTAAAGAGCTGACTGGGGCAGACCGACGCTGGCTGAAGCCTGTTAGGTAGTGGAAAACTTCCTGGTGTTTGGAGAGTGGTGTTTTCGGAGAGAGGGCATGTCCGCCAGCAAAAGGGCCCCTGTGCAATGCACAGAACGATCGTCTGGTGGGGATGCATTCGCTCTGCAAAGACATTATCGGTTGTTTCCTCTTGTCACCCCGATATATGCCTGATCAACATGTTTGGGGTGCCATGACGTACACCTGCAGATAATCCCCCTTGCACGAGGAACTTTAGACATCGTCATTTAGTATATTGTATCATGTCCTGTAGTAATTGGTTGTTTTGTGTTCTGTTGTTAAATCCTTATATGGTCACTTACATCCTGTGAGGTCATATCCTGTGAGGTCACAAGCTTTGTAAGAGGTGTGTTTGGCTGTTGGAGGCCGAACCCTCGAGTTTCTGGGACCTCCTATTGATATGCTAATAAAGTGGCTCACGCAGACAGCTGAGGCTGGCTGGCAGTGTGATCTTGGAACTGGAAGGATGAGGTTGTGATTCTTTTTGTAAGCATGAGGCACACACCAGAGGATGAGCTACACCAGAGGAGAGACATATGATCAAAAGGTGAGATGGTATTATATCATTAGACGAAATTGTTATTATGATTAGAAACAGGAGATTTGGCTGTGTGCTTTGCGTACAACCAAATTTCGCTAACACGTACATGCCCCTGTCCTCCTCCGTGATTTCCATAGACGTTTTCCCCTCAAGCCTGATGGTCCTCTGAGGGGGAGGGGTCATTGAGGAGGGGGTACTGTCAGGGCTGGGCTCAGCCCTTCCTTCTCAAAGCTGGCCACTCAGCTGTCGGCTAATTGCTCCTATCTCTCCACAGTGACTCACCTGTTGATGATATCCCGCTCGTCAGCCCTGCCTACTTAAGCCATCCAATCCAGATGATCTCTGCCTTTGCCTTGATCACATCTCTAAAGACGCTCTCCTATGTTCCTGTTAAAGACTTGCTTGGCTGACATTCCTTCTAGCTGTTCTACTACACTCATCTCTTGCTCCCTGATGTTTTAGCTTGTCTGACTATCCGTTCTGGGTCCTGAACGCTATGTTTTGACTACGTTTACTCTGTTTACCTTTTTTATTATTATTAAACAGGTGTGATTTAACTGTACTTCTGTCTCAGTCTGATTCATGGTTTCTGACAAAGAGGCCTTGAGAGGAAAGGAAGTCCTCCTCTTCCTCCCGCTGTTCTGCTCAAGTGCCCTGTCTATGATGCCACGAAGCATGTGCTCCAGCAGGAAGACTAGAGGGACAGTGTCACTGATGCATGCATTGTTGCTGCTCACCATCCTTGTGGCCTCCTCAAATGGTGACAGGACAGTGCACACTGGCATGGCGAAAAGAAGCCAAGCTCCCCTGACCCTGTCCTGGTGCCATACTTGCACAGGTACTCATTGATGGCCCTCTGCTGTGTGTGCAGCCGCTGCAGCATTGCCAGCATTGAGTTCCACCTGGTGGGCATGTCACAAATGAGGCAGTTGGTGGGCAGGTTGCATTCCTTTAGAATGTCAGCCAGCCGAGCACTGGCATTGTATGACCGGCGGAAACGACCACAGACTTCTCTGGCCTGCCTCAGGAGATCTTGTAAGCCTGGGTACCTGCTCAAGAACCACTGCATCAACAAATTCAGGACGTGTGGCAAACATTGAACATGGGTCAATTGTCCCTGTAGGAGGACGGAGAGAAGGTTGGTGCCATTGTCGCATACAACCATTCCTGGCTGAAGCTGGAATGGCGTCAACCACCTCTGTGCCTGCACCTGCAGAGCTGACAGAATCTCTGCCCCAGTGTTGCTTCTGTCCCCTAGGCAGACCAACTCAAGCACCGCATGGCATCTTTTAGCCTGACTGCTTGCGTAGCGCCTTGAAGGCTTACAGAGCACCGCTGGTTCAGAGGACAAATCTGCAGAAGAGGCCATAGAGGAAGAAGAAAAGGAGGTGGTGGAGAAGAGAGCTGTGGGCAGAATCACCACTAGCATTTTGGAGGTGTGGTGGCGGAACAAGCTCCAACAACACTGAACCCTGTCCTGCACCCTTCCTAGCTGCCATAAGATTTACCCAGTGCGCCGTGAAGGAAAGGTAACGTCCCTGCCCATGCCTGCTGGACCATGAGTCAGCGGTAATATGAACCTTACTGCTGACCTCCCTGTCCAAGAGGTCAAAACATTGCCTTCCACATGCCGGTAGAGAGCCGGAATGGCCTTCCGTGAAAAGAAATGGAGTTTTGGAACCTGCCACTGAGGTACAGTGCATTCCTCAAATTCACGAAAAGAGGCAGAGTCTACCAGCTGAAAAGGCAGCAGTTGCAGTGCTAGCATTTTGGCCAAGCTAGCATTTAGACGCTGAGCATGTGGATGGCTGGGTCAGAATTTCTTTTTATGGTTCAGCAACTGGGGTAGGAATATTTGCCTGCTAAAATCAATTGGTGGTGTACTGCTAGCAGATTGGCTGCAAGTACTTGGGACACCTATTGCTATACCTTCATTCCTCTCAGTGTTTGTTTTTGAGAGAACTGGAGGTATAGTAGGGTTGGAGATCACAGATAAGGAGCAACGAGAAGAAGTCCGCCTTTTTCTTTGATGTGGGTCTTTCAAGTGGTGTTGCCAACAGACTGCATGGCAGGTCATCATATGTTTGGTCAAGCATGTGGTGCCCAAGCGGCTGCTGTTCTGGCCACGCTTGATCCGCTTCAGACATAGGTTGCAAACAGCAACAGTGTGATCTGCTGCACACATGCAGAAAAAGGCCCACACCAAGGAACTTTTAAAAGTCAGCTGGGAGTCAGCAGCGCCCTGCACCTGCAGAGTTCTGCTGTGTGATGCAAAAGGGTGGCTGCCCTTAAGCTGCCCCCTAGAGGACATCCTGCCTCGTTGGAGTTGTGCCTCCTCTTCCTCCTCACTTTCCTCCTCTCTTCTCTCGGGCACCCAAGTACAGTCAGTGACCTCATCATCCCCTCCCTCCTTGTCACTGGAGCAAACTTGGCAGTATGCTGCAGCAAGGGGAACATGACTGCCAGTTTCTTGTCCTTCTGTGGCACCCCCTCTCTCTAGGCTCACGTTACTCCCTTCCTCAACCTGGGAACCACGATCGGAGCCTTCAAATCGCTGCACATCCTCCAGCAGCATGTACCCGACACTGTGGTGGATGCAACAGCACTTGAAAGACCCACAATAATTCTGGAGACTCCTCTGTGCATGATGATGGGGCTACAGAAGGAGTGACTGTGGACAAGGAGCCCATGGAATTGGCCGCTTTGGCAGCTGCATTGGAAGGCAAACTACTCTGAGCCTGGGTGACAGAGGATGAGGGCGGCTTCGTTATCCACTCCACCAACTCTTCTGCATGTTGTGGCTTCATGTCCTTCCGGACATGTTTTTTTTGTTTTGCAACACCACACTACACTGTATTATATACTGTGTACACCGCCTGAAGTGTATTAGAAACTATACACCACTGCCTATGTATAGCGGGCTACACTGAATGCAGAGTACATATTATATATATATATATATATATATATATATATATATATATATATATACACACACACACAGTATCTCACAAAAGTGAGTACACCCCTCACATTTTTGTAAATATTTTATTATATCTTTTCATGTGACAACATTGAAGAAATGACACGTTAGTGTTACAAGGTCTCAGGTGTGAATGGGGAGTAGGTGTGTTAAATTTGGTGTTATCGCTCTCACTCTCTCATACTGGTTACTGGAAGTTCAACATGGCACCTCATGGCATGGCATGCTTGTTCCTGGTTCCAGTCCAGCGCTCCAGTATCCAGTCTGTTACATGCTGTTTGTTCCTGGTTCCAGTGCAGCGCTCCAGTATCCAGTCTGTTATCTGCTGCTTGTTCCTGGTTCCAGTCCAGCGCTCCAGTATCCAGTCTGTTACCTGCTGCTTGTTCCTGGTTCCAGTCCAGTGTTCCAGTCTGCTACCTACTGCTTGTTCCTGGTTCCAGTCCAGCGTTCAAGTCTGCTACCTACTGCTTGTTCCTGGTTTCAGTCCAGCGTTCCAGTCTGCTACCTACTGCTTGTTCCTGGTTCCAGTCCAGCGTTCCAGTCTGCTACCTACTGCTTGTTCCTGGTTTCAGTCCAGCGTTCCAGTCTGCTACCTACTGCTTGTTCCTGGTTTCAGTCCAGCGTTCCAGTCAGCTACCTACTGCTTGTTCCTGGTTCCAGTCCAGCGTTCCAGTCTGCTACCTACTGCTTGTTCCTGGTTCCAGTCTGCTACCTACTGTTTGTTCCCGGTTCCTATCCAGCACTTCAGTTCTTGCCTACTTAGCTGCTGTGGTTCCTGGTCCATTCTGCATTCCAGTCTCCAGTCTCCTCTTCAGCTTCTGGTTCCAGAGGGTGCCACCACTCCTGAACTTCTGGTGACTGTTGATCCTGCCAGGCACCCATACCACTCCTCACTCCTGGGCCCTCTGTCTCCATTCCAGAGGAACGAGAGTGGGAGCTCTAAGGGAGGTCTCTCTCTGCACTTCAGGCTCAAAACCTACCAGGTACGTGACAGTAGCAGACAGCCATGTCTGAGCCTGAGCAGGGAACTTCTCCCATGGAGGAACTATGTGCACACCTGGCAGGATTGACTGAAGCAGTCAAGAATCTGCAGCAAGGATACACCCAGCTGGAGGAACGAGTGTTAACTTTGTCTAATCCCATTTGGATCCAGGGAGTTCCTCTTGCTTCCGCTTCTTCAGTTGGGCCTTCCTCAACGGTGGTGATGCTCCCTCCAGAACCCAAAGTCCCGACACCTGAACGATTCTCCGGGGATCGTCATAAATTCAGGGCCTTCCGCAACTCCTGTGAATTGTTCTTTGCTCTTCAGCCACGTACTTTTTCCCTGGAGGCCACCAAGGTGGGCTACGTAATTTCTCTGCTTACTGGCGACTGGGGGCACATCGCCTCTTGGAGCAAAAGTATATATCCCTGACCAACCTCTCCACTTTCCTTGACGCGCTGGGTCAGTTATACGATGACCCCCAGCTCTCTGTGACTGCAGAGGCGGCTCTGCACACCCTTCAACAGGGTCGCAGGGCAGCAGAGGACTATGTGGCTGAATTCAGAAGGTGGAGTGCGGACACAAATTGGAATGATGCGGCTCTCCGCTATCAGTTTCGAATGGGACTTTCTGATTCTTTGAAGGATGAGTTGGCCAGGGTGGGTACGCCACAGACTTTGAATGCTTTGATTGATCTAGCCATTCAGATCGATCGACGCTTAAGGGAGCGTAGGACTGAGAGAGCTATGGGATCTTCTCGCCCAACCTGGGTGACTCCAAAGGTTCTTCATCATACGTCACCGACACCACCTACCTCCACGTTTAACCTACCTGAGCCTATGCAATTAGGGGTCCTGCGGCCTTCTCTTACCCAGGAAGAATGTCAACATCGTTGAGTGAATAATTTGTGCCTGTACTGCGGGGAACCTGGGCACTACGTCAGGAACTGTCCTCTTAAGCTCCGTAAGTGCCTATCCCTGTCCACTGACTATGTTGCACCTCTGGCCAAGAATACTACTCACCTTGCTCTCTCTATCCTGTTACAGCTTCCAGGAGAGACTCTGCAAATAACCGCCATTATTGACTCTGGAGCTTGCAGCTGTTTCATGGACTCTCTTTTTGCTACCAAACACCAGATACCCCTGTTGCCTAAGGCCCATGGACTTTCCATTCATCTAGCTGATGGAACCGCCATCAAATCCGGACCTGTTACCCAAGAGACTGTTCTGATACCCGTTTCTATTTCCAACTCTCATCAAGAACTATTACGCCTGGATATCATCGCTTCACCCCTGTTTCCCATAATCCTCGGCATGCCCTGGTTACAAGCTCACAATCCTGACATTAACTGGGCCACAGGTGAGGTTACCTTTTCCTCTTCATATTGTCAACAGTCTTGCAGAATTCAAAACGTTCAGGAGAACCCTACCTTGCTCTGCCTAGACACAGATCCCAGTCTACATCTCTCCATCCCCGCAGCTTATCATGATTTCTTAGATGTATTCAGCAAGCAGGGGGCACAAGTCTTACCTCCTCACCGGGCCTATGACTGTCCTATCGAGTTACTCCCCGGTGCTCAGATTCCTTTTGGAAGAATTTTCCCTTTGACTGAGGTAGAACAAGGGGCACTAAAGGAATACATCGATGAGAACCTAAAGAAGGGCTTCATTCGTCTGTCCACGTCTCCAGCAGGTGCAGGCATCTTCTTTGTACAGAAGAAGGATAATACCCTCAGACCATGTGTGGATTACCGCGAACTAAATAAGATCACTGTAAAAAAACGTTATCCTCTTCCTCTGGTACCAGAATTGTTCCAAAGACTTGGAACGGCCACCATTTTTACTAAACTTGACCTCCGCGGAGCCTACAATCTAGTTCGTATCAGGGGCGGAGACGAATGGAAGACCGCCTTTTGTACCCGTTATGGACATTTTGAGTACCTGGTGATGCCTTTCGGTCTGTGCAATGCCCCTGCTACATTTCAATATTTCATCAACAATGTTTTACGAGACTTTCTAGATCTGTTCGTTATCGTCTATTTAGACGACATATTAATTTTTTCTTGTTCACTTGAATCTCACCGCAGGCACGTCAGAAGTGTGTTGGGCCGACTTCGACAACATGGCTTATATGCAAAGGCTGAGAAGTGTGAATTCGAACAGGAAAGTATTCCATTTTTGGGGTTAATCATTTCCAGTAAAGGCATTAAGATGGACCCTCAAAAGGTCGCTGCAGTCCTAGATTGGCCAGTTCCTACAGACAAAAAGGGAATCCAACGATTCATTGGATTCGCCAATTTTTACTGTAAATTTATTAAGGGGTTCTCAGCCATCATTACACCCATCACACAGTTAACTAAACAGGGAACACGCTTCCACTGGTCTGCTGAAGCCCAAAAGGCTTTTGAGACCCTTAAGGGCCTTTTTACTTCCGCCTCTGTACTAAAGCATCCAGATTCCTCTCTGCCGTTCGTACTTGAGGTGGACGCATCTGAAATTGCGCTGGGGGCAGTTTTGTCCCAAAGACAGGGAACTAAGGCCCTGTTATATCCTGTGGCCTTCTTCTCTCGTAAGCTGTCCACGGCAGAGAGAAATTATGATGTAGGTGACAGAGAGTTGTTGGCAATCAAATCAGCGTTAGAGGAATGGCGCTATCTGCTGGAAGGAGCCGCTCACCCAGTCTTAATTTTTACAGATCATAAGAACCTGGAGTATTTGAGATCTGCAAAGAGGTTGAAGCCACGTCAGGCCAGGTGGGCTCTCTTTTTCTCCAGGTTCACTTTTCATGTCACTTACCGCCCTGGCTCCAAAAATACCAAACCCGATGCCCTATCCAGTATGTTTCACAAGTCCCAAGAAGTTTCCCCTCCAGACACCATTTTGTCCCCGGGGAATTTTCTTTTGCTTCAGGGAAACCTGCTTTCCCAGATTAAGCAGGCTTTCGCGGAATTGGGATCCTACTGTTGGGCCAGAACTCCAAGTTAAGGATGGGTTACTTTGGCACGAGAGTAGGATTTTTATACCTGACACGCTACGAGTTCCAGTACTGGAACTCTGTCATGACCATGCACTGGCCGGGCATTTTGGCGTAGCTAAGACCACTGATCTGGTACAGCGTACCTTCTGGTGGCCTCAGTTACGTGAGGATTGTAAGAAATTTGTAGAATCCTGCACCACCTGTATTAGGAACAAGGGGTACAGAACCAAGGCATGGGGATTGCTGAAACCGTTGCCTGTCCCAGATAGGCCATGAAAAATGCTTTCTATAGACTTTATTGTTGAATTACCTCCGGCCGGGGGCCTCACCTCGATTTTTGTCATAGTGGACCGACTGTCAAAGATGGCACACTTTGTCCCAATGAAGGGGACTCCCTCAGCTACAGAAACGGCACAGGCATTCATTAAAGAAGTCATCAGGCTCCATGGGGTACCGGTCAATATTGTTTCAGATCGGGGGGTACAGTTTACCTCCCCATTCTGGAGGTCTCTATGCAAGACACTGAACATTGAGCTTACATTTTCATCTGCTTATCATCCCCAGCCTAATGGGCAAACAGAGAGAACAAACCAAACTCCTGAACAATATTTACGCTGTTTTTCTTCTTTTGCCCAAGATGATTGGATTTCTGTGCTCCCATTGGCTGAATTCACCTACAACAATTCTATTCATTCCGCTATCAAACAGACTCCATTTTTTGCAAATTACGGTTTCCATCCTTCATTTTTGCCTAATTCTCTTCCAGAGTGTACAGTACCCGCAGTTCAGGAGAAATTGAATTTCTTTACTTCCAATAACCAAGTTTTGCAGGAGACCATGACCAGGACCCAGGAGTATAATAAATCAACCTTCGATAAAAGAGGCGAGGTGAGCTATTACTTACACCCGGGGACCAGGTATGGTTATCTACAATAAACCTCAGGCTGGTCTGCCCCTCAAGGAAGTTGGGTCCCAAGTTTCTTGGACCATTCCCTGTCAAGCGGAGAATTAATGAGGTGGCATATGAACTTGAACTCCCTGATTCATTAAAGGTTCAACCAATATTTCATGTGTCTCTGCTCAGACCCTCTATTACTAATCCATTTCCAGGCCGAAGTACGGATCCTCCTGATCCAATTTTGGTAGATGGGGAGGAGGAATTCGAGGTGGAAGCTATCATGGACCATAGGAAGAGAGGTAACCAAAATCAATTTCTGATAAAGTGGAGGGGGTTTGGTCCCGAAGAAAATTCTTGGGAACCTGAGGACAATATTCATGCTGAAGATCTGTTGCAATCTTTTAAAAGGTCCCATCCAGAGAAATTTCTCCAAAGGGGCATCCGGAGGCTGCCCCTTGGGGGGGGGCAATGTCATGAAGATCCTGCCAGTAATCGGTGCTCCAGACGCACGGGAACACGGGCACGGGCTCTACCACGCATGCGCGCGCATTCACGGGTGCTGCACTCCCGCTGGTGTCAGGCGGGCTATTTAAACCGGCTTGTCACACTCAATCCCTGCTGTCTGCTCTACAGCGTTCTGTGTGCCTTAACCTGATCTGATCTGTATACTCTGTTATCTGACCCGGCTTCCTGTTAGACCATCCTGCTATCCGCCTGCACCGGACCCCCTTGGCTTGCCTGACCATTCTTCTGTGTTATCCCTGGTACCTCTGCTGTCCGCCCAATACCGACCACCGGCTTGTTTGACCATTTCTCTGCCTGATACCAGTATCCAGTCTGTTACCTGCTGCTTGTTCCTGGTTCCAGTCCAGCGCTCCAGTATCCAGTCTGTTACCTGCTGCTTGTTCCTGGTTCCAGTCCAGCGCTCCAGTATCCAGTCTGTTACCTGCTGCTTGTTCCTGGTTCCAGTCCAGCGCTCCAGTATCCAGTCTGTTACCTGCTGCTTGTTCCTGGTTCCAGTCCAGCGTTCCAGTCTGCTACCTACTGCTTGTTCCTGGTTCCAGTCCAGCATTCCAGTCTGCTACCTACTGCTTGTTCCTGGTTCCAGTCCAGCGTTCCAGTCTGCTACCTACTGCTTGTTCCTGGTTTCAGTCCAGTGTTCCAGTCTGCTACCTACTGCTTGTTCCTGGTTCCAGTCCAGCGTTCCAGTCTGCTACCTACTGCTTGTTCCTGGTTCCAGTCCAGCGTTCCAGTCTGCTACCTACTGTTTGTTCCCGGTTCCTGTCCAGCGTTCCAGTCTGCTACCTACTGTTTGTTCCCAGTTCCTGTCCAGCACTTCAGTTCCTGCCTACTTACCTGCTGGGGTTCCTGGTCCATTCTGCATTCCAGTCTCCAGTCTCCTCTTCAGCTTCTGGTTCCAGAGGGTGCCACCACTCCTGAACTTCTGGTGACTGTTGATCCTGCCAGGCACCCATACCACTCCTCAATCCTGGGCCCTCTGTCTCCATTCCAGAGGAACGGGAGTGGGAGCTGTAAGGGAGGTCTCTCTCTGCACTTCAGGCTCAAAACCTACCAGGTACGTGACAGCCCATTACCAGGCCCTTTGGGTCTTGTATGGATATTAAGGGGAACCCCACACCCAAATTAAAAAAAGAAAAGGCATGGGGCCCCCAAGCCCTATATTCTCTGAACAGCAGTATACAGGCGGTCCAAAACTGTAGGTTTGTTCTTAATTTGAATCTGTTTGTAATTTGGAACAGGTAGCTCCAGCCAAAAAAATAAATTTTTAAGCTTTTTGGATAACATAGGGAAGAGTTATCTTCACCTCTGTAACATTTGTTTTGCTGTCTGTGCCCCTGTTCAGAAGATTTCACCTCACTTTCTGTCCAAATCACAATTGGATTTGGAAAATTTATGGTTTTTAGGGAAACAAGGATTGGTGATAATAAAGCATCAGTGGAGACACCTTTTTCCCATATTAACTCTTACAGGAGAGAATTTCCCTTGCTAGGGGGTAGATTTCCTCTCACTTCCTGTTGTCTCCCTCTGTTTGTAAGTAGGAGTCGTTTGTAAGTCGGATGTTTGAAAGTAGGGGACCGCCTGTATATACTATACAGCCTGCCCTATATACTCTGCAGGAATTTGGGCCTTAGGTGTTGGTAGTACCAGAACACTGTAAGCCCTCACAGTTACTCTGGGTGGGCATTGGAACGAGCCCTGCTGTGAAATATTATATCAAGAATTGTAATTACATGCCCCTTGAGAGGTAAGGAAGTCCTCCCCTTCCTCCCTCTGTTCTGCCTCAAGTGCCCTGTCCATTATTCCACGCAGCGTGTGCTCCAAGAGGAAGACAAGAGGGACAGTATCACTGATGCATGCACTGTCACTGCTCACCATCCTCGTGGCCTCCTCAAATGGTGACAGGACAGTGCATGCATCCTTGATCATTAGCCACTGGCGTGGCCGAAAAAAAAGCCAAGCTCCCCTGACCCTGTCCTGGTGCCATACTCGCACAGATACTCATTGATGGCCCTCTGCTGCATGTGCAGCCGCTGCAGCATTGCCAAAGTTGAGTTCCACCTGGTGGGCATGTCACAGATGAGGCGGTTCTTTTTGAAGGTCAGCCAGCCGAGCACTGGCATTATATGACCGGCGGAAATGCCCACAGACTTTCCTGGCCTGCCTCAGGAGATCCTGTAAGTCCGGGTACCTGCACAAGAACCGCTGCACCACCAAATTAAGGACGTGAGCCAAACAGGGAACATGGCTCAAGTGTCCCTGTCGGAGGGCGGAGAGGAGGTTGGTGCCATTGTCACAAACCACCATTCCTGGCTGAAGCTGGCGTGGCGTCAACCACCTCTGAACCTGCCCATGCAGAGCTGCCAGAATCTCTGCCCCAGTGTGGCTCCTCTCTCCTAAGCAGACCAACTCAAGCACTACATGGCATCTTTTTGCCTGAGTGCTTGCGTAGCCCCTAGAACGCCTACGGAGCACCACTGGTTCTGAGGACAAATCTGCACAGGAAGAGGCCATAGGGGAAGAAAAAGAGGAGGGGGTGGAGGAGAGAGGTGTGGCAGATTTACCACTACCAGCATTTTGGAGGCGTGGTGGCGGAACAAGCTCCAACATTACTGCACCCTGTCCTGCATCCTTCCCAGCTGCCAGCAGTGTTGCCCAGTGCGCCGTGAAAGAAAGGTAACGTCCCCGTCCATGCCTGCTGGACCATGAGTCAGCAGTAATATGCACCTTACCACTGATCGCCCTGTCCAACGAGGCCAAGACATTGCCTTCCACATGCCGGTAGAGAGCCGGAATGGCCTTCCGAGAAAAAAAATGGCGTTTGGGAACCTGCCACTGAGGTGCCGTACATTCCACAAATTCTCGAAAGGGGGCAGAGTCTACCAGCTGAAAAGGCAGCAGTTGGAGTGCTAGCAATTTAGCCAAACTAGCATTCAGCCACTGAGCATGTGGATGGCTGGGACTGAATTTCTTTTGACAGTTTAGCAACCTGGGTAGGGAAATTTGCTTGCTTCAATCGGATTTAGACTAGACTAGAATGCAGTGGATATATATGTAGGAGACAGTATATATATTTTATGCACTGCAGATCACTGAATCACCTGCCTGCCTGCCTGAAAGTGTATTTGAAAACGTACACCAGCAATGGCCTGCAGTCAGATATAGGCTTGGCTAGACTAGAATGCACTGGGTATATATATATGTTGAAGACTGTATATGTATTTAATGCACTGCAGATCACTGAATCACTTGCCTGCCTGCCTGAAAGTATATTTGAAAACGTATACCAGCAATGGCCTGCAGTCAGATATAGGTTTGGCTAGAATAGAATGCAGTGGATATATATATATGTTGGAGACTGTATATACTGTATATATGTTGGAGACTGTATATATATTTAAAGCACTGCAGATCACTGAATCACTTGCCTGCCTGAAAGTGTATTTGAAAACGTACACCAGCAATGGCCTGCAGTCAGATATAGGCTTGGCTAGACTGGAATGCAGTGGATATATATATGTTGGAGACTATATATATATTTAATGCACTGCAGATCACTGAATCACTTGCCTGCCTGAAAGTGTATTTGAAAACGTACACCAGCAATGGCCTGCAGTCAGATATAGGCTTGGATAGACTAGAATGCAGTGGATATATATATATATATATATATATATATATATATATATATATATATATATATATATATATGTTGGAGACTGTATATATATATATATATTTAATGCACTGCAGATCACTGAATCACTTGCCTGCCTGCCTGAAAGTGTATTTGCAAACGTACACCAGCAAAGGCCTGCAGTCAGATATAGGCTTGACTAGACTGGAATGCATTGGATATATAAATGTTGGAGACTGTAAATATATTTAATGCACTGCAGATCACTGAATCACTTGCCTGCCTGCCTGCCTGCCTGAAAGTGTATTTGAAAACGTACACCAGCAATGGCCTACAGTCAGATATAGGCTTGGCTAGACTAGAATGCAGTGGATATATATGTAGGAGACAGTATATATATTTTATGCACTGCAGATCACTGAATCACCTGCCTGCCTGCCTGAAAGTGTATATGAAAATGTATACCAGCAATGGCCTACAGTCAGATATAGGCTTGGCTAGACTAGAATGCAGTGGATATATATATGTTGGAGACTGTATATGTATTTAATGCACTGCAGATCACTGAATCCCTTGCCTGCCTGCCTGAAAGTATATTTGAAAACGTATACCAGCAATGGCCTGCAGTCAGATATAGGTTTGGCTAGAATAGAATGCAGTAGATATATATGTTGGAGACTGTATATACTGTATATATGTTGGAGACTATATATATATTTAATGCACTGCAGATCACTGAATCACTTGCCTGCCTGCCTGCAAGTGTATTTGAAAACGTACACCAGCAATGGCCTGCAGTCAGATATAGGCTTGGCTAGACTGGAATGCAGTGGATATATATATGTTGGAGACTGTATATATATTTAATGCACTGCAGATCACTGAATCACTTGCCTGCCTGAAAGTGTGTTTGAAAACATACACCAGCAATGGCCTGAAGTCAGATATAGACTTGGCTAGACTAGAATGCAGTGGATATATATATATATGTTGGAGACTGTATATATATATATATAATGCACTGCAGATCACTGAATCATTTGCCTGCCTGCCTGAAAGTGTATTTGAAAACGTACACCAGCAATGGCCTGCAGTCAGATATAGGCTTGGCTAGACTAGAATGCAGTGGATATATATGTAGGAGACAGTATATAAATTTGATGCACTGCAGATCACTGAATAACCTGCCTGACCTGCCTGCCTGACAGTGTATTTTTTTTCAATTCTTTATTTATATTTTCAAAATACAAAAATCCATATATTGACATACATATAGATAAAATCCATCTTTAATGACCCACAACCTGAAAAAAAAAAAAAAAACACCCCCCCTCCCTTCCCAAACTGACAGTGTATTTGAATACGTACACCAGGAATGGCCTGCAGTCAGATCTAGCTACACAGGAGCCGGAATTTATATATATATATATATATACTAAATACACTGCAGCTAACTGAATCAACTGCCTGCCTGAAGTATATTAGAAAAGGTGCACCAGGAATGGTCTGCAGTGAGATCTAGCTAAACTGGATACAGTGTATATATTTACAAAGCCGGGATGTATATATATACTAAATACACTGCAGCTAACTGAATCACCTGCCTGCCTGCCTGAAGTAGATTAAAAACAGTACACCAGGAACAGACTGCCTGCTCAATCTTATGCCAGCAACACACTACACAGGGCCAACATGCAGGTGGTCTTATATAGTGTGGGGCGTGGACTTAACCCCCTGAGCCATAAGTGGCCAAAGGCACCCTGCCTTTGGCCACTTATGGCTCTCTTTGCTGACGGTGCTGTGATTGGCCAAAGCATGCGGATCATAGTGCATGCTTAGCCAATCATCAGCCAGCAATGCACTGTGATGACGCAGTGCATTATGGGGCGTGACACATTTGGCAAAAACGCCCCATAATGTTCGATCTTCGTCAAACGACAGAACAGCCGATGTTCGAGTCAAACTCATGTTCGACTCAAACCAAAAGCTCATCCCTAATGACATCTCCTCGAAGGTACCACTGTGCTGGTTCTCATACTTACTGACCATAAGAATCTCACATTCTGGTCTGAGGCTAAACGCCTCTCTCCAAGAAGGGCACGATGGGCTCTTTTCTTGTCAAGTTTCAATTACATTGTCTCATTCTTACCCGGTACTAAGAATGTGAGGGCTGACGCCTTGTCACAACAATTTTCCTCCACTTCCAAGTTGGAGTCGGTTCCGGTTCCTGCGATTCCTCCTGATCGTATTCTGGCTACAGTTTGCATCAGTCTCACTTCTCCTATGGGTGACAAAATTCTTGCTGCTCAGGTCCATGCTCCTCTTGAGAAACCTTGTGACCGCTGCTTTGTCCCAGAGAGTCTCCGTACGGCCGTGCTCCAGACTTAACATTCTCCCAAGGCTGCTGGCCACCCTGGGAAGAATCAACTCTTTTGGGCCATTTCCCAACAATTCTGGTGGCCTAGTCTACGTGCTGAGGTAACCGCCTTCGTAGCTGCCTGTTCCGTGTGTGCTCAGAGTAAGACTCCACAACACCTTCCAGTGGGCCTCCTACAACCCATACCCAATGGAGAGAGGCCCTGGACCTACCTGTCTATGGATTTCATTGTTGAGTTACCCAGCTCCCAGGGCAACACAGTTATCCTTATGGTGGTTGACCGGTTCTCAAAGATGTGTCATTGTTTTCCACCTAAGAAGTTGCTCCCTTCTAAGGAACTGGCTTCCATTTTTGCTCGGGAGATCTTTCGCTTACATGGGCTACCCAAGGTGATTGTCTCGGACAGGGGTAGTCAGTATGTCTCCTGGTTCTGGCGAGCCTTTTGTGCACAGTTGGGAATTCAGCTTGCTTTCTCCTCTGCGTATCCCCCGCAGTCTAATGGGGCTGCAGAACGAGCCAATCCGTCCTTGGAGCAATTCCTATGTTGCTATATTTCTGACCATCATAACAACTGGTCAGACCTATTACCGTGGGCAGAGTTTGCTCACAACAGTGCCTTGAATTCTGCTTCACGATTGTCCGCGTTTATGGCGAATTATGATTTCCAACCTTCCATGTTGCCTGACTCGTTTGCTCCGCAGAATATTCCTGTAATAGAGGAGCATATCCGTGGTCTTCGTTCCACTTGGGCACAAGTCCAGGAGGCTTTGAGCCATGCTAATGATAGGTACAGACTCCATGCTGACCGCAAACATCTGCCTGTGCCTTCCTACCAGGTTGGGGACAGGGTCTGGCTGTCATCTCGCAACCTCCAACTTTGTGTTCCATCACTGAAGTTCGCACCTCGGTTTATTGGGCCTTTCCGTATTCTTCACAGGATTAACCTAGTGGCTTACGCATTAGACCTTCCTTCTAATATGCGTATTTCGAATGTATTTCATGTCTCCTTATTAAAACCTTTGGTCTGCAACCACTTTACCACCTCGGTGCCACATTCTCACCCTGTACAGGTTGAGAACCATGAGGAGTATGAAGTACAGTCCATTGTTGATTCCTGTAGGTTCCATGGGTGCATACAGTACCTGGTGCATTGAAAAGGGTAAATTGAAAAAAGCCAGCATACATGTTTTGTCACATCTGACGTCTTGCACAGGTGCTTGCTAATTTTATATGCTGGCTTTTTTAATTGTTTTTAACGGAGTGTAATCTTTGTGACTCTGCTGTTTTTTAATAATAAATCACATATATACTACACCATCGGAGCCCCCCTTTTTTCTATTTTTACCCACCTCCCTCTGGAATAAGTGGGCTTATCACCCCCCCTCAGGTGGAAGATTTTGGTTTATGCCAGGTCGGAGACGCACAGTATACCAGCAGGATTTAAATAACATCCATCTACAGTCCCTGCAGAGGGCAAAGTCTGCTTGCTCGTAAGACCTCGCCAGAAGGGAGGTCCACCATTAAGGGTAAGGGTCCACCTTTCAATATTGTTGGATTTTATGAGAACTTTGGTCTACAAACTCCCTCCTTTTCCATGTATTTGTATGGCGTCTGACCTGATGGATCATGGATGTTTTCTTCTGCTTTGGTGAAGCGGTCATTCCATCTATGGGACTTTTCCTTCTCATTCATTCATTTATTCTATGGACTACATTCTTTCTTTTTTATGGCTGAAAAGTTCTTTATATCTGAGGACTGTGTTATTTTTCCATTTATTTAGTGTGGGAAGCTTTAAGGAGTGTAATGTTTAAGTACATCAGCACAACTTTTCACTATATATCATTTATTGATAACATTTTGATTTATGATCGTTTTATTTGAATTGTATGAATTTGAGGTGTTTTATTATGATTTGAGTTGTTTTATTGAGATCTGTTTTGCACACATATTGCGTTGAATTACTTGCACAGATTGAAACTGTTTCAATATGAGCTTTTTACATTGATTATGAGCACACGTTTTTTGTTTTATTTTCATCCTCTGACATACATGCCCCTGTCCTCCTCTGTGATTTCCATAGACGTTTTCCCCTCAAGCCTGGTGGTCCTCCGAGGGGGAGAGGTCATTGAGGAGGGGGTACTGCCAGGGATGGGCTCAGCCCTTTCATCTCTGAGCTGGCCACTCAGCTGTCGGCTAATTGCCAGCTGCTATCTCTCCACAGTTACTGAGCTGTTGATGATATCCTGCTTGTCAGTTCTGCCTACTTAAGTCGTCCAGCCTGGAGGATCTCTGCCTTCGCCTTGGTCAACATCACAGAGACCATCTCCTGCATTCCTGTTAAAGACTTGCTTGGCTGACATCTCTTCTGGCTCCAAATTCTGCCTGCTTGCTGTCTTACTATGCTCATCTCTGGCTCCCTGATGTTTGGCTTGTCTGACTATCCGTTCCGGTTCCTGAACTCTGGCTATGTTTTGACTATGTTTGTTCTATTTTCTTTTATTATTAAACAAGTGTGATTTAGTTTTTAAGTGTGATTTTGTACTTCTGTCTCGGTCTGATTTCATGGTTTCTGACAGTAGCAAAGAAAAATGTCTGTCCACTATCTATAATACACAGTCTGCTTGGAAACAAAAGGCTGAACTGTATAATCTTTTCTCATAATCTCTTAGGGATCTCTGTGTAGGATTTACGATGTTGCTGAACTTCTTGAGAATAATCCAGAAAAAAGAATAATTTGGTATTTTACAAAAAGGTTTAGCCCTGCCAACTGCTAGAACCCTGTCCCTATCACGATAATTCAATAATCATAACAGAAAAGGCCTAAGAGTGCCCCAGGTTTAGATGGTTTTGGTGGGACCCTATGTGCCCGCTCTACCACAAAGGTGTGTGGCACACTGCCCAGGCCCAAAACTGTAATAAGTAATTGCTCAGCAAATTCAGTAGGTTTAATCCCTTCAGCCCTTTCCGGTAAGCCCAAGATACAAATATTATTTTGTCTAAGACGATTTTCAGAAATATTGGCCCGCTCCTGCAACCGTCTGACCTGTAACTGTAGAACCCACAGTTCTCTAGAGTCTGACTGAGTAGAGTCTTCCAACGTGGAGACCCTTTTTTTCCACCTCAGAGACCCAGGCTTTAAATCCATCTAGGTCCTGGCGGATCTGAGAAACATCTGAAGCTATAATATCCATTTGCCCCTTAAGAATCTCTTTACACTCCATAATGGTGGCCAGAATGGCTGCAGCTGAAGAAGAATCCTCCACAGAGGTAGCTAAAACGTCATTAGACGATTGAGAAATAGCAGCTATTCTTGCATTTGTTTTCGCTATCTTTGCTTTCTTTGTTTACTTCGTTGGAGAAACAACTGCCGCAGAGATCGAGTCTAATACTGACTTACTTGATAGGATAGTCTTATAGTCACTGAAGGAGTCTGAGAAAGACCCTTTTTTGTTCTCCCAGATAATATATAACAGTATTTGGAGCCCTATTACTGGAGCTTTAGATGGCAGTTTAAATGTTGACTGAGGTTGGCAAAAAAGAACATTAGAGAAATCCAGATCCAAACACCTATCTGGCATGTGTTTAACCAGATAGGTGAAGCAAAATGGCAGCAGCACGTGCTCTAGGCCTAATCAGGGGCCACAGCACAATGAGTTCAGCCGCCCACTTGTGTCTTCAACTGTAGGATATTTAGTCTAAAACTGTTCAATAATTTTTCAATAATTGTTCAGTAGCTGGTATTCAATAGCTGGTATATTGTAATACTTCAGTAATAGTCCAGCATATTAAATATAATATTAATGTTGTTATAAAGTTCATAGACATCTCTCAGGGTGTAGCGAGATTGCTACTACTCGCACCACAACTTACTCCAAAGGGTCTGGAACTTCAACCAACTTCAACCAATTGGCCACCAAAGAAAGGTATAGTCACTCCACAGCAGTAAGCAACAGGCAGCAACCAGCTGTTAATAGCCAGCTGTATAGCCAGCAAGTGGGCAGACTAGAAACAGCACAAGGGCCAACTAGCCAGGAACCAGGAGCCAGGGGGCAAGGGCTGGAAGCCAGGAGCTGGGAACCAGGAGCTGGGAACCAAAAGCCAGAGCTGGGGGCCAGGAGCCAACAGCAGGACAACAGCAGGACAAGCAGCAGGAAGCAGCAGGTTAGCTCTGTGGCTGTTGTTCTGTGGGAGCCAGAAGCTGGGAGCCAGGAGTCGGGAGCCAGGATAAACAGCGGGTTCGTTCTATGGCTATTCTGTGGCTATTCTGCGGGAGCTGTGAGAGCCAGGAGCTAGAAGCCAGAAGCCAACAGCAGACAAGAAAAAAAGCAGGTTAGTTCTGTGGCTGTCACCTTGGAAGAGAGACCAGCCCAGCAAAGTACAAGGAGTCAAGATGCAATATCTCCCAGCATCTTCCACGCTAAAACCATGCTGCAATCTCCTGATTGTCCCGATCCTCTATCCTCTACTCCTTCATCCATCAGATAATTATCAGCCAGCTGTCAGCAACCCTCCGGCTATCACCAACCACCGGAGCTGAGTCTCAGGTCTCTGAAGCAGACCAGGATGACAAGAACTCCCCACCGTGCACCACTCAGACCCTCATCTAGCCAATAATTGTCCCTTAAAGCGGAGTGTCGCCTAAAAATAGAACTTCCACTTTAAGTGATGGTGACCCCCTGACATGCCACATTTGGCATGTCATTTTTTTTGGGGGGGGGGGGGGAGTGGATACCCTCTTTTTAGAGGCATCCAGCTTTCACTTTCTCCCGGGGCTCTGCTGCACCGGAAGGAAGATTATCTCTCCCCCCTCCCTCCCTGCAATCTTCTGGGACACGTCACAGATCCCAGAAGATTGCCCGGCCATTCACGGCGCGCAGCATGGCTCGCGAAAGCGCAGTGCGTGCCCGGCTGTGAAGCCACAGCTAGGCGCCCACAGTAAGTATGCCGATGCCTCGGAGAGGAGGAGGAGAGGAGCGGGGCTTCATACGCCCGCATCGCTGGACCATAGGACAGGCAAGTGTCTGATTATTAAAGTCAGCAGCTACACTTTTTGTAGCTACTGACTTTTCATTTTTTTTTTTTTTTTGGTGGAACTCCTCTTTAGCATAAAAAGTTAAATGTCATGAAGAACATGACATTGTTGTATTTGCTGATTCATTGAACGAAAGCTCTATTAACGAACTGGCTGTGTCGTCTCCTTTCCTTAATACCACTATCTCTGGGGTGACCACCCACTGCATTCTGGAAAAAATGTGCAGAATATAGAGGAAGGAATGAACTGCCATTTTATGCAGAATACAGTGAAAGTATATTAGGTAGAATATGGTGAAATGAGTGAGCAGCCATATTGAACAGGATGTGGGGAAAGGAAAGGACCACCATTTTATGCAGATTGTAGTGGAAATAATATGTAGACATTTTAAGTAGAATAAAGTGGAAGAAATGTTCAGCCATTTTAAGTAGAATATGGTGCAAGTAATGAGAAGCAGGAGGAAGGAGGACTGTGCCCACGCTGCACAGCGATAAATCTGATCAATGTTTCCTGATAGTGGACATATTCTGTTCATGTCTCCCCCCAGAAGATTCATCATTGCCGGAGCTCAGGATGAGAGCAATACTGGATTACCTCTCATAAATCTGGCTTCCCTTGAAAACTCATTTTTCTTAGAGATGTCAGCTGATAAACAGAAGTACAATATAATTGCAGCTTTGTCTCCAGCCACTGTCATGAAGTAAACAGGTAACATACTGTACAGACAATTCTGTCCTATATGTTTCTTATAATATACCTCAGTTTACCTCATTACCAAGTCAATAATCAAAGCCAACACATATTGCTAGACTCATAGACAATGTAAAATGTGCCGCCTACTAGTTAGCAATATGGTCTTGGAGCACTAGGTTTCCCTCAGAGCACCATAAACTGTGTTCTGTCTGTGTTTAGGTGGCTCTGTATCCTCCCACAATCCAAATACAGGTAGATTAATGGGATCCAGCTTATTGCTGAGCTGCATTCAGGTCTGGAGAGCTGGCAGAGTTAAAAAGGCAGCTTTTCCCTGTATAGTTATCAGCCACCCATTTGTTTCCTGTCATCAGTAGAAAAAAACTACTCATATAAGCTTACTTCCACATTTGGCCTGATTCACTAAACTGCAATGTAGAAGTTTGCATGTGTTAACATATTCAACAAAGGTTTACCGCACAACAATATCTTGTGTAAATTTGTGTGCATTACACTGCCTGAAGATTTTCCTATTAATATATTCCTATTATTATTATATTACTATTATAAAGGATTTATATAGCGCCAGCAGTTTGAGCAGTGCTTTACAACGCGAGGGCAGACAGTACAGTTACAACATAACTCAATACAGGAGGGATCAGAGGGCCCTGATTGTTAGAGCTTACAATCTAAAAAGGGAGGGTCAAGTGATAAAAAAGGTAATACCTGTGGGGGATGTGATGATGGCGAAAATAAAGTACAGTTATTAGGTGGAGGCAGGATAGGCTTCTTTGAAGAGATGGGTTTTTAGGGATTGTCTAAAAGTAGACAGAGTAGGAGACAGTCAGGCAGATTGGGGTAGAGAATTCCATAGGAAGGGAGAGGCTCAGGAAAAGTCCTGGAGGCGAGCATGGGAGGAGGTGACTAGGGAGCTAGAGAGCAGGAGGTCTTGAGAGGAAGGAAGAGAGCGATTAGGTTGGTATTTTGAGAATATGTTAATGATGTAGCTAGGGGCAGAGTTGGGGAAGGCTTTGTAAGTTGTTAATATTTTGAATTTAATTAGTTGGGTGAGCAAAAGCCAGTGGGGGGTGGGGGGGGGGTTTACAGACAGGAGTAGCAGACACTGAACTGTTAGTAAGGTGGATGAGTCTGGCAGCAGTATTCATGATGGACTGAAGAGGGGATAGCCTATGTAGAGGTAAGAAAACGAGGAGGGAATTGCAGTAGTCGAGGTGAGAGATGACCATGGAGTGAACTAGGAGCTTTGTAGTGTAATTGGTTAGGAAGAGACATATATTGGAGGTGTTGCAGAGGTTGAGAAAGCAAGCTTCGGATAATGATTGAATGTGGGGCCAAAAGGAGAGTATAGAGTCCAGGATAACATCTGGCACCTTGGCATATGGGGACAGGTTGATAGTTGTGCCATCGATCTTTACAGAGAAGTCAGGGGAAGAGGCACGTGGGGAAGGAAACATTATGAGCTAGGTTTTGGATAGATTGAGTTTGAGGATGTGGTGTGACATCCAGACTGAAATGTCAGTCAGTAAATTAGCAATGTGTGAGGAGACTGATGGAGTGAGTTGTGGGGAAGAGAGTTAGAGTTGAGTGCCATCAGCCTAGAAACGGTATTGGGAACCATGGGAGGCTATCAGCTGACCCAGGGAGGAGGTGTAGAGCAAGAATAGGAGAGGTCCAAGAACAGAACCTTGGAGGACCCCGACGGCGATAGGATGAGAAGGAGGA
This sequence comes from Aquarana catesbeiana, assembly GCF_042186555.1. Classification (NCBI taxonomy): domain Eukaryota; kingdom Metazoa; phylum Chordata; class Amphibia; order Anura; family Ranidae; genus Aquarana; species Aquarana catesbeiana. The sequence goes on from NC_133324.1 coordinate 855,269,684, forward strand.
CGTGGAATTGTAAGTAGCACTTAAGGTGCGGTGGGATAGGTAGGTTGAGAACCAGTGAAGAGTACAGTCATGGAGGCCAAAGGAGTGGAATTAGTTGAGGAGGAGGGGATGGTTCACTGTGTCAAAGGCAGCAGAGAGGTCCAGGAATAGGAGTACAGAATAGTGTCCATTGGTTTTAGCCATTAGCAGATTGTGAGTTTCAGGAGAGCAGTTTCAGTGGAGTGTGAGAGCGAAATGCAGACTGCTGGACTGCGTGCACACACATAAAGGACAAAGGAGGTGATAACAGGGAGCAGAGGGAGTTCCTGAAGGGTGAGTGTTGACCTTTCATCCATGTTTAAAGCCTTAAAGCGTATTTCTACTTTTGGGATTTCGGGGCTCAAACCCCGCTTTATGTTTGTTATGTGTTCCCATTTACACAGCATGCCTGTTTTTTTTTTTCTTTAAGATTTCTTACCTTTTAGATGTTTCACAGGACAAGGTATCATGTCAGAGTGAGTCTGTGCCAAGTCAGTCTTCATTAACATACAATGCAAAAAGCACCTAAAGCTTTAACCCATTGTTAAGACAGACAGCGTTTAAATCTCGTTATAACTGATAATGAACATCCGCCTGCACAGTACAGACAGGGTTAATTATGGCAAACACAGCTTCCCACCCCTTTCAAAGAGAACTATGTAGGTTCAAAATAGAGCATCTAAAGTAGGTAAGCTGCAATTTTTTAATCTTTTTTTTTTTTTTTTTGGGTTGCAAACGTGGAAACGCACTTTGAGCTGGCCATACACTGATTAAAATTCATCTGGTCCATTACACCCTTTCGGCTTCTTTTCTTTGAACAAGATCAGTGAAGCATTGGAATTGGAAGGCATGAAATAGCCAACAATCTAACACTATTGCACATAATACAAATTATATTTATTTGAAACGGAAAGGTAATGACAAAAAGTTATGCTTGTTAATGAAAGTGTCACAGACTGTACTGCATATTAAAAGGATTTCCAGGAACACATTGTTACTGAACTCTTATCTAAGGCTGGCCATACACTATACAATTTTCTGATTCAATTTCCTTTAGATTTACCTTCAACTATGTAGTGCAAGGGCCTGTCTGATTGCATACAAATTGAAAGGGTTTAGGTTTGACCTCATATTATATGGTTTTGGTAAATCTAAAGGAAAGTTGAACAGGAAAATTGTATAGTGTATGGCCAGCTTAAGAAATCAGATGACTTTGACTCATACAGCTGTAGTCGTAGAATGATGGAATATAAACACTATGCATACTAAACAATGATGTTTAATAAAATGTACCATAAAGTACCATAAATCTAGGTGGCTCAGGGAACTTGCCTAAACTGCCGAAATGATACATTTTAATATATAGTTAGTAAAATCATTGACAATAGATTTTAAAGTGAATCTGCTCAGGCCATGAATGGATAATGCTGGATTTCAAACTGAAACAGATACATTCAGATAGGATAGCTGATGCAGTTTTACATGGAGTGAATCTGTGCTTTTGTGGTTCTTCATCCACTGTCCTTCACATGATTCAGATTTGACCCTTTCTAAGGTTGGGGTTGGCAGCTTGGATCTAATGCCCCACTTATGTTGGACAGCCCTTTCTGTACATATATTGTATGATTAGCCTACTAAAACAATGTTTTATGGAATCAATTCTTAGAGTGACACTAAACGATATCCTTATTCTCTAAAAATAATTCAATCATATCCACTACTTAAAGCAGAACTTAACTCAAAAATTGCATTTTCCTCCTCTCCAACCCTCCTTACTCCTTCCCTCCACTACATGAAGTCCTCCTCCTTTTTACTGTATGTTTATTTTTGTTTTGGTATTGTTCACATTCCAGCCCATCCTCCTCCAGAATTATGTTTTGTTCTCCTGGAGCCTCCACGGGATGTGCACGTCACATATCCCAGGAGGTTTTGGCTCCCATTCATGAAAGGAGCAGAGGGACAGGTCAGGAAGCAGCTGCCTAAACCTGTAAGAGAGAGCCTCCTCCCGATGATGTCACAGAGGAAGATGGTGGCACAGGACCTGAGTGGCAGTAGAGCAGTGCACAGCAGCAGGTAACACTGGATCTGCTGGGTGAGTATCTGAATTAAGGACAACCCAGAGTGAAGTTCCTCTTTAATGGTCGCGTTATCATTAAATAGTTTTTACTGTGTTTTTCTGTCTCCTTATAACGTTCTCCGTGAGCTCCCTCCTCCTTTTCTCCCTGACTTCCATTTGTTTGGAATCAGAAGTGCACGTTAGTTGTGAGAATGTGCACTGCTCTGCGCATGCTACAAATCCCATCCCAAGTACATAGTTCATCTCGGGAGGGACAGAGAGAGACTACAATCCTACATACAAAGGGACCCTGGAGAATGAACATATTGGCAAAAAAAATAAGGAATTTGGAGGAGACTGAAAGCAATGGAAGGTGCTTTATTGAGCTTTTGAGTTTAAAATACATACTAGAAATACTTGATACTTTTTTTTTTTTTTTAAATACTTTTTATTAACTTTGGAAGACAAAGACAGGTTACAATATAGAGCCTCTGGGCATACCCCGGCTCACCCATTAACAGTATTAGTAAAGACATATAGTTAAACAAAGTTACAACCTAGACTGCTCGTGACCATAGCTGGTAGGATAGAGTGAGGATAATAGTTAAATTAAATTTAAACAACTATCTTCAGATGTTTCACCATGGGAAAAGATAAGTTTTACAAAACAGACTCAGAGGGGCAACAATAGTTTAGCCTCACTGCCCATATATCGGCCTGTCAATGTTGTCCAGCAAGGGGAACTGGACATCACTGTGTGGCATAAGTTGTGTCAGATTCCAACCAAATGTGCCAATTTTTATCAAACTTGGCTGGGCAACACCTAGCTAGATAAGCGGCTTTGTAAAGCGGGACTGCAGAGTTGACCAATGACTTCCATGTATTTAGAGAGGGCACCTCTGGTTGTTTCCATTTTAGAAGCAGCGCCTTTCTGACATAAAACAACAGGAGTCCATTTAAGGTCCTGGTTGCTCAACGATGGGATAAGGAGCCCACCAAGCCCAGCAAGCGAACGGATATGCTCAAGGGTACGTGAATCATAGTTAGAGTAGTGATGAAAGCCCGTGACCTCCACCCAAAGGGCCTGAACCTGAGAGCATGATCACAGCACATGGTCAAAACCAGCATCTCCGTGTCCACATTTCTAGCAGTTTGAGGAGGAGTTTGGGTAAATCCTGAATCATTTTTGGGGTGACATAAATACACAATGTATTAGTTTAAATTGGATCAACCGATCCCTTACGGAGATCAGTTGTAAAAATGGGTATTCCCAGGCGTCTTCCCAAGCCCCAGAAACTAGGTCAGGAATTACAGTCTGCCATTTGGTGAACAATTTCTCCATACCAAAATGGACAGAGGGTGAAAGTGCTTTGTAGATATTAGATGTGGGTTTAACCAGTTGCTTGTACCATAACAGGGATTCAAGGTTGGATTGCATGAGGAGTACTGGGAGAGAACCAAACTGGGCGGTGTGGGCATGGCGGAGTTGAAGGTATCTGAAGAATTGGCGGTTGGTGAACCCAAATTTCTCCTTGAGAGAGTCAAAAGATAATAGGGACCCATTGGAGAAAATGTGATCTAGTATCTTGACTCCCCTGGCTGCCCAAAACCTGGGATCAGGGACAGTAAGAAATTCAGAGAGTTGTGGGTTGAGCCACAAAGGGGTATCCGGAGACCAGGTATGAGGGTCCTCACTATGCTTGCATACCAATAGTTGCCAAACCTTAATATCTGCTTTCATAGAGTGTGTAAGAGGAAAGGGAGCTTTGACACCTCTAAACAGTGCGTTTCTCGGCAACTCATATGATCCAAGATATGCCGCCTCAAGAACCACTGCAGCATTTTATTTGTCAGATAATACCCAGTTATGGGCATGGGATAAGAGGGTCTTTTCAGAATAGATTTGTTTATTCTGGTGGGGGGGGAGTGGCTCTCCACAGAAAGGAAGTGGTAGTGGAATCAAATTGTTGGAAAAAGGCTTTAGGAATCCAAATTGGGGAGTGTCTTAGAGCATATAAGAAAACCGGCAGACATTTCATTTTGATCAGGTTTATCCTGCCTATGAGGGATAATGGTAAATTATCCCATGCTTGCAGTTTTAGTTTAAGCTGGGAGAGTAAAGGGTACATTTTTAATTTGTGTGACCCAAGGGGTATATCGATACCCAGATATCCGATAGAGGTGGCCCATGTCAAGGGTAATGAGGGGTCTATCTGTGCTTTGGTTTGGGAGTCAATAGGTAGAGCTTGGGATTTATCCCAATTCACCCTTAGCCCAGAAAGGCCAGAGAATTCAGAAATAATTTTTAAAGCTGCTCAGAGTGAGGGTCCTGGGTCATTGAGAAATAGCATTAGATCATCGGCATACAGAGCAAGCTTTTTGACTATACTGCCAACCCGAATGCCCTTCACTGAGTCTGATCTCCTGAGAGCTGTGGCCAGAGGTTCCATAACTAGAGCGAATAGAAATGAGGAGAGGAGACAACCCTGTCTGGTGCCCCACTACACTGGAAAGGGATCAGAAAGCAGACCACCTAATTTAATTTAAGCTATTGGGAATTTATAGAGAATGTCTATCCATTTATGGAAGGAGGGGCCAAATCCAAAAGCTTGAAGGACTGTTACCATGTAGCTCCAGGTCACCATATCAAAAGTTTTTTCTATATCTAAACCTACCATTACACGAGATTCAAAATGTGGGTTAGGGAGCTGCAAGTGGGTGAGCACCCTTCGGAGATTGATGTCAGTGGACTTCACTGGCACAAAGCCAGCTCGGGCAGGACTTTGACCAACCTAGTTGCAAGGACCTTGGCCAGAATTTTTAGGTCATAGTTTAATAGGGAGATTGGCCTATAAGAGGCACAATGTTTCTGGTCTTTGCCTGGTTTGGGGATGAGTTTAATGTGGGCACCGTACATAGAAGGAGGTAGGGAGTTATCTTCAAGGCATTGAGAAAAGAGTTGCTGAAGCTTAAGAGCTAAACCTTCCACATACCGCTTGTACCAGTCTCCTGGGAGACCATCTGGGCCAGGCGTTTTTGAAGGTGGGAACAAGGCTATGGACAGTTCTATTTCAGGGATTGATATTGGAGCGTCCAGAGTCTCTATCTCTTCAGAAGGGCAGGGTAGGTAGTGACAGTTGTTGCAATGCGGAGCTAATAGATTCTGGGGCGGGGCACTGAGGTTGATGATAGAGTTCACTAAACAAGACGTAAAACTCTTGGAGGATCGCTTCAGAGTCAGTTAAAAAAACTCCAGTTTTTTATATCAGTTCGGGTACAACAGTTTGAAAGCGTGGTTCCTCCACAAGGTTAGCTAGGAGGCGACCATTTTTATCCCCTGATTATATATAATGCAACGCAATTTCCCTCCGGGCTTGTGCCAGTTGGAGATGGTTGGATGGCGTGGGATGCTCTGCAAATAAGGCAGAAGCATCGGCTTCCAAACTCTCCAATCTTGAGGTCTTGGAATTACATTCAATTTTGTGGCTTTAATAGCTGATATGTAGCTGCCTCGGATCGTGGCCTTGGAGGCATCCCATACCGTCATGATTGATGCAGTATTCATATTGTGGGACCAATATGAGTCAATTTGAGGGGAAACTATTTTATCCACACTTTCAATGTGAATCCATCTGGAAGCCAGTCTGCAAGTACCTGGATCCTTCCGACCACCCAGCCGAAGATACAACTCGAGAGGGGAGTGGTCAGAAAGACCCCCCTGGAAGATACAAGGCTCCAGATATTTTTGGGAGAATCTGGGAGCTACCGAAAGCGAGGTCTATTCTGGAGCCTGATTTGTGGGCTGCAGACAGGTGGGAAAAAACCTTGGAGTCAGCATGTTTCCATCGCCATAGCTCCGTAAGGGAGAAAGAGTCAGCCCACCGGGTGAGATCTAGGGAGGCTGTTCACTGTAAAACAGGGGAATCAAGGATAGGATCTAAGATAGAATTAGTCACCAGCAAACAAAATGTGTATAGAAGGGAGGGGGCTAGCTTTTCATAGATGGAGAATAGCAAGGCATGGTCCACTGGTGGAGGTAGATATACATTGACAAAGGCCCAAAGTATTGAGTGAAGTTCCAGGAGTAAGATTATGTACCTGCTACTGGTGTCCAGTATCACTCTATCCACCCTACAGGGCAGTGCTTTATTTATAAGAATGGCAACTTCTCTCGTGTAATAGGAGTAGGTAGTGTGGAAAGCTTGTCTCACCCAGGATCTACGTAAAGCCAGTATACGACTTCTCGTGAGATGGGTCTCTTGCAGGAAGGGTATGTGGGGCTTATGTGACGCTAGAAATGTAAATAACAGGGAGCTTTTGAATTTTTCATTGAGACCTCGTATGTTCCAGGAGATTAATTTAATGTCAGATACAGCCATATTGGAGTAAGAACAAATAATAGGCTGAGACCGCTATCCTGCCCCTCGAGGGCGACCATATATAAAATTCCCACAGTGCAACTTAATACAAATAAAGAGGTATAATGGTGGTAAGCATAATCAGATAAATGGGTACACGAGCAGTAAAAACATTCAAAGTTAAACCCCCTACTACATAGCCAACCGCCCAACATAACTAGGCTAGTAGTTTTAATCCCTGAACTAGTGCAAAAAAAAAAGTTTTCTACTCAGACAAAGTCTACTTGAGAGGTCTTAAAAAATGCCTCAGTGTTCTGTAGTAGCGCTCTTGTATGTGGCTATGAGCACCCAACTGACCATTGGACTAACAAACAACTAGGTCAGCTTAATACCCAAACAAGGTTCCTATTGCTTCGGCAGCAGAGTCCAGCGGGGGTCACAAATTACATCCCAGGTACAACTTCAGTTACCACCGAGAGAGGCCAGTGGAAGGGGCAGCAACTTATCTTGTAGAGTCTTGTGTGAACAGCTCGCTTAACGTAGGATCTTCTAGACATGAAAGGATGGGGGCTAAGCACTCGGGAAGGGAGTAACATGGAAAGTCTTGCAGAGGCTAAGTCTTAAGTTGACAATAATCATGACCTTTGTTTGTGCCAGAATGTGCTGGCACTGGTCCCTTAGTCAGGGCACTGCTGTCATAAGTTCACCAACTTGCCATTGCTAATTGTAAATACAGAATCTGTCAAAAGAAGTCTTCCAATACTTAATTCCTCTGCCACCCTCTACATTAAATTATGTAATCAGTCAGAGCTGCAGTTGAAGGAAGTAGTATGTATGGAAGATAAAGTACATAGCCTCACACCAAGATCTGTACGTGCACATAATACAGCCCATGGCCCAATACACAGGGTTAAGGCAGGGTTAAGGCAATGCATGCTTATGTTACTCTGAATGAGCATGCATGTCTGACACTAGCTTTGGTGCCACTGCCAATCACCCTATTTAATGCACAGCACACTGAGGTAAAGTTGCTGAGTGGTCGCCAGTGATCTGTCACCTAACCTGTGTTCTATTACTCTGTGTTTGTATGTTTAACCTGGCTTGCCTACTGACTCCACTGTATCCATATTTCTCATTGCTGACTTTGGCTTGTGTCCTGACCTCATCTTCTGCCTGCCCATTCAGTACCTTTGCTGTCCGTCTAATATTGACCTGGCTTCTGACCCTGCTTCCACCTTCCAATTTGTTACCTCTGCTAACATTTGTTGCGGTTTGCTTTTTTGCAACTGCGGGTTCCTGTGCTCCACTTGTGTGCCAGTGTTCTGCACAAGTTCTGGTTAGAGCATCCATAGCATCCTAGCAATAACCAGGCTTCAGATCATCTGCTGTGTCTGGACTTATCGCAGGTGCCAGTGCCACTTATCCTGCTACGTCATGTTACCAAATCCAGGGGGTATTGGACAGGAGCTGTAAGAGAAGCCGTCTCATCTGCTCGGCCTCAGTATGGGACATTTTGTAAGGCCTCTTTCACACGGGCGGCTGTTCTGCCGCTGTTAAAAGCATGTTTTGTTATTTTGAAATTCCACAACGATCACTTGCAGTTGTACATTTTGATTAGCTGCATTTACATGCGGCTGCGTTTAGCTGCGTTGGAACATTCTTGCCATTTCTGATGTGCTTCCTGTTGTTTTACTTTCCTTGTTTCCGCTGCTATCTGATGCAGCTGAAATAGTACACTGCGATTACCTGCAGTTATGTGCAGATAGCTGCAATAAATCGGTCCTGGAAGCAGTCAAATTTAATTTTTCTAACCGCACCAAACCCCATGTAACGAAACCGTTGCTAATGCTCGGTTTCCACTATTGCGGCCCCAAAGTCGTGCAATTTACAGTGATACTTTGCAATGCGATTTTTGATGCAATGTCATGCAACTGGTGAGAACCATGGGAGAACAAGTTGCACCGAAGTCGGAACAAAGTAGTACAAAAAACTTTTTTGGAGTCGATGCGACTTGAGTCGCACCAGTTAGAACGGGGACCATTGAAATACATGTATTTTGACTTGTTATGCGACTTCACATGTGTCAAACAAGATATTTGGGGGGCACACCCTAAAAGATGCATTAAAGCTGGTGCAGCCATAAGACCATACAGCAGAGCAAAATATTACAGCGCACACATGCAAAAAAGACATTTACCTCCAGCAGGGTTCGTTTAAAACACCCAGACAATTTAAAAAAATATTATCAAAAAATATGGGGATTTGTTCACACCATATTGCTATATGGTGCTAAGCCCACTTACTGCGTCAAAGTACCCCATGATTAGTAGGTCCTACACTATCCGTGGATTGGGAGATCCTGCTTCTCTGAACCATGAGAGCAATACACTCTTCTATATGGGACTCTTTCATTAAGTACCTCTCATTAGTGTCCACTTGTGTCATGGATGGAGACCTCAAAGTTCTCCCATATAGAAGAGTGCCCCCTAGGTCTATGCAGACCAATTGCATTTCATTGTTAACCAAGAAATGCTAAAATGCTGTAAAAGTGGGGAATTAAATCACCAAAATGTCATACATCCAAACATTGATCAATTATTGAAAAATATCGGAAGATGACAACATGAAAATAAAATAACTGAATAAATAACTGAAAATAAAATAAGATAAAATAAGACTGATGATGAGTATCAAATTCATATCTAGCAATTCATGCCTGATATCTAAAGAGTGAATATAATCTGACTACGACTTGATCAGTAATTATTGATGAAACAATTGCGGTCTAGCTCAATATTTAACCCTCTAGGAGCAAGGCACTTCATCAGAAAAATCCAGTGGGTTTCTCTTTGGGAAAGATCCCTTACCCTATTGGAACCCTTCCAAGATGAGTGAACCATATCTATCCCGCAGAATTGTAGCAGAGAGGGGTCCTGATTATGTTCTTCTTTAAAGTGTAATGATACACTATGATGACGGAAACCTTTCCTTATATTTGCCAGATGTTCTGATATCCGGACTTTTAAAAGTCTTTTGGTTCTTCCTACATACAGTAACCCACATGGACATCACATTAAGTATACATGTGAGGAGTTACAGGTGATGAACTCCTTGATGTCAAAGGATTCACCATCTCTGTTGGAGATTTCAGTTCTACCCCTATTGCTGATCCTAACGGTTCTGCAACATATACATTTTCTACAGGCGAAAAATCCTTTGAGATTGATTTTCAGGGACTGTTGATCTGGAGGATCCAATATTTTCTTTACAATTCGATCACCAACGTTAGGGGCCCGCCTATAGATGAACCTAGGTCAACTATCTAATACCTCCCCTAAATGTCTGTCCCTGCACAATATATGCCAATGTTTCTTATAGATGTTTTCTATTTCTTTGTATCGGCAGTGAAAATTGTATATAAAACCTAGTTGGTGCTGGAAATTTGGCATCTGGATCTCAGTTTTCTTCTTTAGGCATAGTTCTCTTGGGATCTCGGATACTTCCTGGATGGTTCTATTCAAAGACTCCTCTGTGTATCCCTTCTGCAAAAATGTAATCTCAATTGTACATGATGATAATCAGCCGCTTTAGTACAGTTCCGTCTAATCCTTAGCATTTGCCCTCTAGGTATGTTTCTGATCCATGAAGTGTGATGACCACTTCTAATTGATAGAAAACTGTTGTGGTCTGTTGGTTTGAAGTATACTTTAGTGTTTAATTTGTTGTTATCTTTTTCAATAATTACATCCAGGAAGTTAATACTGTTCCCGCTGATTTGATAATCTAACTTGATGTTATTGGTGTTCCGATTTAAATCTTCTAGAAATTCCGCAGCCGATTCTTGTGACCCCTCCCAGATGAATAGGAGGTCATCTATAAACCTTCGATAAAACTTAAGTTGTGGACATCTTTTACTGAAGACATGCCTATCCTCCCATTTTGCCATGAACAGGTTGGCTAGGCTGGGAGCAATATTAGCTCCCATAGCCACGCCAACCTGTTGTGAGAAGAATTGTCCATTCCACCAGAAGTAGTTATGTGACATACAGTAATCAAGCGCATATTCCAAAAAATGCTTCTGTGGGTGTGGGATGTCGTCGCTTCTGCTAAGTGCCCAGTTTAACGCCAAAGCTGCATCCTCCTGTTGGATGATTGTGTACAACGAGCACACATCGGCTGTAACCAAATATGTTTCAGATGTAGTTATCAATTGAACATCATCCAAACAACAATAGTAATTCTGAAGTGTCCTTCAAATAAGCTCTGGTCACTTTAACAGTGGGATGAAGAAATGTATCCAGATACTCCCCCAACCGCGCCGTTACCGATCCTATGTTGACAATAGGCCGTGCTGCAGGGACTTGTGTATTCTTATGTATCATGGGTAGTGTGTACATGATGGGGATCCTACACACTAGGTACTAGATACCACCTTTCTTTGGAGTTCAGGGAATTAATACCATAACCCCACTCCACTAATAAATCCAACTGGGTTCGATATGACTCTGTGGGGTCTGACAGCAATTTTTTATATGTGATGTCATCACCCAACAGGTCATTTAATTGACCAATATATAAGGATTTGTCCATCACCCCCCCCCCCCCCCTCCCCTTATCTGCTGGGCGTATGATGATGTCCTTCCTTTCTTCAAGTGATCTAATGCCTTCCCTAATGTACTTGGGATTCTTTTTCTTGGGATCAGTTCCTCAATATCCTTCAATACTAAGTTTTTCAAAACCTCAATAAAGTGGTTACTAGGATTCTGAGGGTTAAATATGGACTTATTTTTCAGACCACTATCAATATTCTCTGTTCTGTAAGAAACTTTGGGTAAAGATCCACCCAATTGGCTTACAAAATTTTTTTTATGTTTAGTATTCTGATGAATTTATGCATCTCAATGTACACCTCAAACTTGTTTAAACTTTTCCTCGGTGCACAGCCCCAAATTAAGTATATTCAACTCATTTTGGTTGAGCTCCGCCTTGCTTAAATTGTATATCCCCTTATTATTATTAGGGGCGGTTTTATATCTTACACCAATAGCTCATTGTCAGTTAATCTTTATCACTTGAATTATTTTTCCCATTATGGGCGTGAGTCAGGCCTTATGTCCAATATTTGCCTTAGACCTCAAAAAGCCTAGAGCCGCCTCTGGAAAGCATTGTGTGAGTTTAGCTGCGGTAGATAGCTTGATCTATCCGCAGCTAAAAGCTGAATTCTATCCACCCGTGTGAAAGGGGCCTTACTCTGATGGCTTCTATGTTCTCAAATAGGGAGGAGCTTAGGCATGTTTGGATCCTAGTCCTAAGCCCTGCAGGGATCCTCAAACTACGGCCCTCCAGCTGTTGCAGAACTACACATCCCATGAGGCAATGTAAAACTCTGACATTCACAGACATGACTAGGCATGATGGGAATTGTAGTTCCTGAACACCTGGAGGGCCGCAGTTTGAAGACCCCTGCATGTGAGCAAGCCTGCTAGGAAGCTGTCAGCTGAATTGAGCCAATCATTTGTGGCTGGGGTATTACAAATGCAAGGGGTGTGTACACGTGCAGCTCCTTATGATTGGTCCAGTACAGGTTACAGCTTCCTGGTTAGCTTGCTCACATGGATTTGGACTAGGATCTTAACACAAATTAACTCATCCCTGTTTACATGACAGAAGCACTTACACGTATTTGTGTCTGTCCTGAGCAGCCTGGTATACTACCCAAAAATGCTATAGCACAATACATTCTTCCATTTTACAAGACAAAGCATTTGCTTTGAAAATACTGCTTAGACTTGGCTTTCTACGATAACTGTATCAGATTGGAAAAAGTATTTGAATGTAGTCTATCCACCGCTAAACTAGAATATACATTAAACCTAAACTACACTTCATTTCTGCTATTGCTATGATATCTATCCTGGCATCTGCAGTAATACTGTTTAGATTTAATGGTGTTTTATTCTTTGCTAAGTTTTTAGAGGTTCCAACTGTATAATGTGGAACAGTGCATGACGAAAATTTTAAACACAAAATGAATTAACATTCGGTCTAATGCACAAAATGCACCTAATGGCTGCTTTAAGCACTTAAGTACTGTATATTTCTTATGTTTTGTACATTTTACTGCATTTCTACTTGTTATTAAAAATCCATAAAACATTCACATCACCATAAAATGATACTTGATTCTGTATTCTCTAAAAGGGGGATGGGTGGGGGGTGTGTATCCGGCCAGGATACACCGAACGAACCAGAAGTGATGTAAGAGGTGTCTTCAATGCACTGTTTGCACTATTACTGCTTTCATAACCGTTTTAAATGTAAGAGCCCACTTTGGCCTTTGAAAACATTGAAACCATCATATGAGTGGGAGCCTTGAAAGTCGGTGACACCATTGGACATCCTCAACCGAGTCCAGCATCACCAGGAACTGAAGTTTCCTTGAGGGATTTGGAGTTGGAGGTTTGATCTTTCTCTAGGAGATCATTAACCGCTTGCGGATCAGCTCTTCTGCGCAAAATCACGTTATATTACGTGATCTCGCAAGGCTTGCATAGCAGGCGCACGCCCGCCGCGAGCTCCGTGAGTCCGACCGCGGGTCCCGCGGACTCGATGTCCGCGGGGGATACATGCGATCCTCTCACAGAGAGGAAGAACGGGGAAATGCTAATGTAAACTAGCATTTCCCCGTTCTGCCTTGTGACAGTACACTGATCACCGCTCCCTGTAATCGAGAGCGGTGATCAGTGTTGTGTCACAGCTAACACATCCCCCCCTACAGTTAGAATCACTCCCTAGGACACACTTAACCCCTGCAGCACGCCCTCCTGGTTAACCTCTTCACTGCCAGTGACATTGTTACAGTAATCAATGTAATTTTATAGCATTGATCGCTGTATTAATGCCAATGGTCCCAAAAATGTGTCAAAATTGTCTGATGTGTCCGCCATAATGTCGCAGTCATGATAAAAATCGCTGATCGCCGCCATTACTAGTAAAAAAAAAAAATTATTAATAAAAATGCCATAAAACTATCCCTTATTTTGTAGATGGTATAACTTTTGCATAAACCAATCAATAAACGCTTATTGCGATCTTTTTTACCAAAAATAGGTAGAAGAATACGTATCGGTCTAATCTAAGGAAAACAAATGTTTTTTAAAATATTTTTTGGGGATATTTATTATAGCAAAAAGAAAGCTCTATTTGTGGGAAAAAAAGGACGTCAATTTTGTTTGGGAGCCACGTCGCACGACCGCGCAATTGTCAGTTAAAGCGACACAGTGCCGAATCGCAAAAAGTGCTCTGGTCTTTGGCCAGCCAAATCCTCTGGGGCTGAAGCAGTTAAGGCTGATTGTATTCCTCATTGAGGTAAGAGCTCTGGGAGCATTAAGTTTACAAGAACCACAAAGATTACACACAGAAGAATTGTTTGTCACACGACTTTTTGACACATTATTTGAAAGGACACATTTTTTTTCACATTGCACAGCAATTAGTCATTTATATTGTTATTGTGTACTTTATTTGCCACAGTCATTTTTTTTATTTAGATATAGGAAGTTGAACTGATCACTATTTATTAATAGTCCATGATGGCTGTCTATGGTTCAAAGTTTTTGAATTGTGGTTTCAGAGCGCTCAACAGATTCTGAGAAAGGGGCACTGCCAGAAGACATGAAAAGCAGTTTCTTCATGGATGACGCAAAAAGGGAAGTGCCTGTAACTGCTCAGGTTTCTTGCATGCATGAAAGTCCTCAAAGGCAAACCTCCTTGGATTGCCATCCATGCCAGATCTTTGTGCCTGTTGGTGAGGCTCTTTGAACAATTCCTGCAGACCACCTTGCAAATGGCTAGAGGTAAGCCCAGAATAGACTCAACAATGTCCTTCTCTGTAATCAACTAGTAGACAGTCTTTGGCTTCCACAAGTTGGGCTCAACTCCTTCCAGTCCCTGCTCCTTGGTAAACTTAAAAGTGTCAAAATAACACCAGGGAGTGTCCCAATTACAGGGAATGAAGCTGTCCCATTTGTCCCATCAAAGGGTCCTCAAAAGAGGCAGGGGGAAAACAAGGAACATGGAGTCCTCTGCTCTCTGATGGATGCCACACAGTTTACTTCACATTGTAATCTTCGTTTTTCAGCTCATTCATTTCAGGCTGTGATGTGGAGCTTGCCCATTCCTATGATGTGTTCTTGGCATAACATTTTGTATCACTTGACCCTCCATCCTAGATTGTAAGTTCTAATGAGCAGAGTACTCGGATTCCTCCTGTTTTCAATTGTTTTGTAACTGTACTGTCTGCCCTCATGTTGTCTGCCCTCATGTTGTCTGCCCTCATGTTGTAAAGCGCTGTGCAAACTGTTGGCACTATATAAATCCTGTATAATAATAATAACAGTGCCAAGAACACTCTCTGGCTGTAGGAGAGATCAGTCAAATTACTTTGACTAGTCATGTGACCAGGATCTCCTTCAACTGGATTTTGTTTCCAATGCATTGAAATTATTGGTGCGTTACTAAAGTTCCAAAGCAAGCAAAGCACTAAAACCGATTTATTAAGTACAATTCTGTGCTTTACAAATCTGCCTTTTTTGGCCACAGTAAGGCCAAATGCTCTTTTGTAAATTGTCACTAGAGTTTAGTAGTAGAATAAACCATTTGTTACTTTGATTGGAGTTTTCCTGTAAAACAAAGACATCTATTGTATCCCCCCAAAAAAAAAAAAAAGATAAGGTTGACTAAAATTATTCCTAACTATTTGAGTTTGTATTATAAACATTGGAATAGAAGAAACCCATTGAAGTATAATGTAGTTGCCCATAGAAGCCTATGAGGTCTTTCTTTCACTGGAAATATAAAACAGGAATATGATTTCTATCTATGAGTAACATTTCTTCCAGTCTTCATACATAAGCCCACGTGTTGCTTTATCCTGGTTGTTACTCCAGGACATGACGATTCAGGAATGCCCCAGCCTCAGGCGTCTAAATAGAGGGGGCACCTCCTGTATCCTGCCCGCTCATCCTGTGTGCTCTATGTATGTGTAGATAAAAGGTTATGCCTGAGTAGAACACTCCGGGACAAAAAATGATCTCTTTTTTAATGCTCATCCAGCACATGGAGTTGTTTGACATGAGAGCATTTTGTACATCTTCCTACATAATGTCCTGTGCTAATTATACATAGGTGATGCCAGACCGGTGTGCATTGTTTTTGGCTTTCCTCTTTTGTTTTTGAACACAGATCTGTTCCTGAACTGTGACACATACACAGAGGAGATAATTCTTTAGCGCATTCTTTAGCAAACACCATCTGACAGTGTGCACAGACAAATACATTTAAAGTGACACTAAACAATATCCTTTCTCCAAATATAATCCATACACTCCCAATACATAATGCTCCTGTAATCTATTTTTCATGACATTTTTTCTTAGAGCGGTAGTAAATCCTGCTTGGTGATTTTTACCTACGTGCACCATTTAGCAGATATTCATCCTGGCTGCAGCCAGTTACGTCACCAGCACATGCGCTCTGAAGGTCTGGCATACCTTGCCGAACCTTCAGAGATTTGTGCGGTAACCGAGGGCTTGCGTGCGAGAGTGACGTCACCGCGGCTCCAGACAATCATATAGCCGGAGTGTGCCAACCCGAAAGAAAGACCAGGGGAAGATGTCAGCCCTCTCAGCGGTGACAGCACGCCGCTGGAAGGCATCGTTCCAAGGTAAGTATTTTCATAGTTTGCTAGTATGCGGCGCATACTAGCACGTTATCCAGTTGCCTTACAGGTGTTTTTTTTTTTGTTTTTTTTTTTAAACAGCCACAGTTTACAACTGCTTTAATGTGTTTTTTTTTCCTCCTTGTAACATTCACTTTGAGCTCCTGAACCTCTCCTTTGCCCCCTCACTTCTCTGTGGAACAAGCAGTGCACATTAGTTGTGGCCATGTGCACCGCTATATGCACACATAATTCACAGTTCATCTTGTGAGTGAGCAAGAGAGGTTGGCTATGCTGCTGCTTACAGAAAGACCAAGGAGAACAAATGTAGCCACCGTCTAAAGCCTAGTACACCTGGGCAGAATGTTGGGTGGCATCAGCCAGTTCAATAGAAACCGGTCGACATTCTTCTGTCAAAAGGACATGACGGATAAAGGTCTGCCAATCGGCTCCCTGTCAGTGCTCTCAGTCAATGGCTGAGAGCGCTGACCGGAGTATTCTGGCGGGGAGGGGGAGGCACCCTCCCTGTCAGAACACAATAGAAAAGCAGGAGAGAGATCGCTGTACTAACGTTGGACTGTTAGTACAGCATCTCCGACCTGAGCTGTCTGTTTTTTTTTCGTTCAGCCCACTGAATGAAGAAAAAACTTGTAGTGTGTACCCAGCTTAAGAGGAAGTCAAATCACAAATGTAATTTGGAGAGGAGAGGGGGCTGGGAGCAATAGAGGTATTTGTTAGGATTAAGAATACATACTTGAATGGAATTTTACTGTTTTGAGATCAGAGTTTAGTGTCACTTTAAATACATATTCTCGTAGCTGCCATTCCTCATATTTGGAGAGCAGCGATTTTCCAATTGTAAAGCTGGCCACTAGGGATGAGCTTCGTGTTCGAGTCGAACCCATGTTCGACTCGAACATCGGCTGTTCGATCGTTCGCCGAATTGCGAACGATATGGGCCGTTCGCGCCAAATTCGTGTGGCGCGTCACGGCCCATAATTCACTGCGGCATCGCAGTGCATTGCTTGCTGATGATTGGCCAAGCATGCACTATGACCCGCATGCTTGGCCAATCACAGCGCCGCCTTAACAGAGAGCCATAATTGGCCAAAGCCAAGGAGGCTTTGGCCAATTATGGCGCAGGGGATTTAGTACACGCCCCACACTATATAAGGCCGCCTGCACGGCGGCCCTGTGCAGTGTGTTCCGGTGTGCTTAGAGAGAGAGAGAGAGAGACAGTGTCATTTCATTTGAGTTAGCTAGATTAGGCAGGACAGTCAGTCAGTTAGCTGCACTTAAAGTGTATTGTGTATATATATGCATCCCAGGTGTTGCATATATATATATATACACTGTATTGAGTTTAGCTAGATCCGTTCCTGTTATCTTCTAGACTATTTACATTTAGTGCAGTGCGTCCTGCTCACAGTGTTCAGCTAGATCCGTTCCTGTTATATTCCTACTGACAGGCAGGCTTGTCTTGTTACAGTATTTTGAAGAAAATTACTGGTGTTCTTTTGATCCTATTAGTACCACAGTCAGGCAGCTAGACTATTTACATTTAGTGCAGTGCGTCCTGCTCACAGTGTTCAGCTAGATCCGTTCCTGTTATCTTCTTACTGACAGGCAGGCTTGTCTTGTTACAGTATTTTAAAGAAAATTACTGGTGTTCTTTTGATCCTATTAGTACCACAGTCAGGCAGCTAGACTATTTACAGTTAGTGCAGTGCGTCCTGCCCACAGTGTTCTGCTAAACCTACAAGTGGGGTGCGTCCTGCTCACAGTGTTCAGCTAAACCTACAAGTTAGTGGGGTGCGTCCACCTCACAGTGTTCAGCTAAACCTACAAGCTAGTGGGGTGCGTCCTGCTCACAGTGTTCAGCTAGATCCGTTTCTGTTATCTTCTTACTAACAGGCAGGCTTGTCTTGTTACAGTAAATACAGCTACCTGAAGAAAATTGCTGGTGTTCTTTTGATCCTATTAGTACCACAGTCAGGCAGCTAGACTATTTACAGTTAGTGCAGTGCGTCCTGCTCACAGTGTTCTGCTAAACCTACAAGTTAGTGGGGTGCGTCCTGCTCACAGTGTTCAGCTAAACCTACAAGTTAGTGGGGTGCGTCCACCTCACAGTGTTCAGCTAAACCTACAAGCTAGTGGGGTGCGTCCTGCTCACAGTGTTCAGCTAGATCCGTTTCTGTTATCTTCTTACTGACAGGCAGGCTTGTCTTGTTACAGTAAATACAGCTACCTGAAGAAAATTGCTGGTGTTCTTTTGATCCTATTAGTACCACAGTCAGGCAGCTAGACTATTTACAGTTAGTGCAGTGCGTCCTGCTCACAGTGTTCTGCTAAACCTACAAGTTAGTGGGGTGCGTCCTGCTCACAGTGTTCAGCTAAACCTACAAGTTAGTGGGGTGCGTCCACCTCACAGTGTTCAGCTAAACCTACAAGCTAGTGGGGTGCGTCCTGCTCACAGTGTTCAGCTAGATCCGTTTCTGTTATCTTCTTACTGACAGGCAGGCTTGTCTTGTTACAGTAAATACAGCTACCTGAAGAAAATTGCTGGTGTTCTTTTGATCCTATTAGTACCACAGTCAGGCAGCTAGACTATTTACAGTTAGTGCAGTGCGTCCTGCTCACAGTGTTCTGCTAAACCTACAAGTTAGTGGGGTGCGTCCTGCTCACAGTGTTCAGCTAAACCTACAAGTTAGTGGGGTGCGTCCACCTCACAGTGTTCAGCTAAACCTACAAGCTAGTGGGGTGCGTCCTGCTCACAGTGTTCAGCTAGATCCGTTCCTGTTATCTTCTTACTGACAGGCAGGCTTGTCTTGTTACAGTATTTTAAAGAAAATTACTGATGTTCTTTTGATCCTATTAGTACCACAGTCAGGCAGCTAGACTATTTACAGTTAGTGCAGTGCGTCCTGCTCACAGTGTTCTGCTAAACCTACAAGTTAGTGGGGTGCGTCCTGCTCACAGTGTTCAGCTAAACCTACAAGTTAGTGGGGTGCGTCCACCTCACAGTGTTCAGCTAAACCTACAAGCTAGTGGGGTGCGTCCTGCTCACAGTGTTCAGCTAGATCCGTTTCTGTTATCTTCTTACTGACAGGCAGGCTTGTCTTGTTACAGTAAATACAGATACCTGAAGAAAATTGCTGGTGTTCTTTTGATCCTATTAGTACCACAGTCAGGCAGCTAGACTATTTACAGTTAGTGCAGTGCGTCCTGCTCACAGTGTTCTGCTAAACCTACAAGTTAGTGGGGTGCGTCCACCTCACAGTGTTCAGCTAAAGCTACCTGTAGAAGGTTGGTGGTGTTCTCATACTACAGGCAGGCAGTTGATTTTGCTAGCTGCAGTATCAGTACATATATATATATATATATATATATATATATTTCCCAGCTTAGTGCAGCTACAGGCCATTAGTATGTCTGGAAGGCCAAGAAGGAGAGGCAGACAGTCACAAGCCAATAAGAGAGGGCAAGCAGGCTCTGTGTCTAGTGCTGGTCGTGGAGACGGTGCATCCTCATCAGCACGTGGCCATGGGACACGCTTGGCCTTTTTTTCGGCAGCTGGCCATGTTGAGCCGCAACATGCGGAAGACTTGGTCGAGTGGATGACCAAGCCGTCCTCATCCTCCTCATCCTCTCTCACCCATGCCCAGGGTACTTTGTCTGGCAAAGCAGCGGCCTCTTCCCTCGGCTCAATGTCATCAGTGACTCCTTCCCTAGCCCCACCATGTCCTCCTGAGGAGTCCCTCGAACTGTTTGACCACAGTGTTGGGTACATGCTCCAGGAGGATTCCCAGCGTTTGGAAGGCTCTGATGATGATACTGAGCTCGATGAAGGCAGTAACACGAGCACGGACAGAGGGGGTGCCCAAGAAGGACAGCAATCTGGCAGTCATGCTCCCCCTGCTGCAGCATACTGCCAGGTTTGCTCCAGTGATGAGGAGGGAGGGAATGATGAGGTCACTGACTCAACGTGGGTGCCTGATAGGAGAGAGGAGGAGGAGGAGGAGGAGGAGGCGGCACATCACCAACGAGGCAGGATGCCCTCCAGGGGCCAGCCTAAGGGCAGCACATTGACTGCATCACACCCCAAAGCTCCACATGTGCAGGGCGCTGCAGTCTCTGCGCGTTATTCAAAAAGTTCTTTGGTGTGGGCCTTTTTTGAGACGAGTGCATCAAATCGCACCGCTGCTATTTGCAACATATGTCTCAAGCGTATCTCGCGTGGCCAAAACATCTCCCGCTTGGGTACCACATGCTTGACCAGACATATGTTGACCTGCCATGCAGTTCATTGGCAAGCGTATCTAAAAGACCCACACCAAAGAACAAAGAGGACCTCTGCTTGCTCCTCATCAGCTGAGATTTCCAACCCCACTAGACCTTCAGTCCTCTCTGAGACCTGCACTGAGAGGAATGAAGGTGTAGAATTAGGTGTGTCACAGCCACGTACTTGTGGGCAATCTGATTTTGGTACACCGACGTCAGATTGTACCAGGCAAATTTCCCTGCCCCAGCTGCTGCACCGCCGAAAGAAGTTTGCTCCCAGCCATCCACATGCCCAACGGTTGAATGCTAGCTTGGCAAAATTGCTAGCACTTCAACTGCTGACTTTTCAGTTGGTAGACTCTGCCCCCTTCCGTGAGTTTGTGGAATGTGCGGTTCCTCAGTGGCAGGTACCCAAACGCCACTTTTTCTCACGGAAGGCGATTCCGGCTCTCTACCAGCATGTGGAAGGCAATGTCCATGCCTCGCTGGACAGGGTGGTCAGCGGTAAGGTGCATATTACCGCTGACTCATGGTCCAGCAGGCATGGACAGGGACGTTACCTAAGTTTCACGGCGCATTGGGTGACTCTGCTGGCAGCTGGGAAGGATGCAGGACAAGGTGCAGTAGTGTTGGAGGTTGTTCCGCCACCACGCCTCCAAAATGCTAATGATTGTGACACACCTCTCTCCTCCACCCCCTCCTCTTCTTCTTCCTCCATGGCCTCTTCCTCGGAACCAGCGGTGCTCCGTAGTCATTCAAGGGGCTACGCAAGTACGCAGGCCAAAAGATGCCATGCGGTGCTTGAGCTGGTGTGCTTGGGGGACAGGAGCCACACTGGGGCAGAGGTTCTGTCAGCTCTGCAGGGGCAGGTTCAGAGGTGGTTGACGCCACGCCAACTTAAGGCAGGAATGGTGGTTTGCGACAATGGCACCAACCTCCTCTCTGCCCTCCGACAGGGACAAATGACCCATGTGCCCTGTTTGGCTCACGTCCTTAACTTGGTGGTGCAGCGGTTCTTGGGCAGGTACCCGGGCTTACAGGATGTCCTGAGGCAGGCCAGGAAAGTCTGTGTGCATTTCCGCCGGTCATATAATGCCAGTGCTCGGCTGACGGACCTCCAAAAGGAGTTTAACCTGCCCAAGAACCGCCTAATCTGTGACATGCCCACCAGGTGGAACTCAACGTTGGCCATGCTGCAGCGGCTGCACACGCAGCAGAGGGCCATCAATGAGTACCTGTGCGACTATGGCACCAGGACAGGGTCAGGGGAGCTTGGTTTTTTTTTCCCCACGCCAGTGGGCCATGATCAGGGATGCATGCACTGTCCTGTCACCATTTGAGGAGGCCACGAGGATGGTGAGCAGTGACAGCACACGCTGCGTGGAATAATGGACAGGGCACTTGAGGCAGAACAGAGGCAGGAAGAGGAGGACTTCCTTAGCTCTCAAGGCCCCCTTTATCCAGACAGTGTTCCTGCGTGCCCGCCGATCACACAGGAAGAGGACGAGGAGGAAGAGGAGGAGGAGGAGGAGGAAGATTGTGTCAGTATGGAGGTGGAGCCTGGCACTCAGCAGCAGCAGCAGTCTTTAAGGGATCAGTCCCAAGAAACACATGGACTTGTACGTGGCTGGGAGGAGGTGGCTGCGGACCATGTCGTCCTTAGTGACCCAGAGGACTCCGGACCGAATGCCTCAGCAAACCTACGCTGCATGGCCTCCCTGATCCTGCAAAGCCTGCGTAAGGATCCTCGTATTCGTGGTATCAAGGAGAAGGCTGGCAACCCTCCTTGATCCACGTTACAAGGGTAAGGTTGCGGACCTTATCTTGCCATCGCAGAGGGAGCAGAGGATGAAACATCTTCGGGAGGCCTTGCAGAAAGGTCTGTGCAACGCGTTTCCAGAGACTGGGAGGTTACAAACTCCTGTTTCTGGACAACGTGTTGCTGAGGCTTCGGTCAGTCAAAGAAGGAGCGGTGGAGAAGGTGGCCGTCTGACCGATGCGTTCAGACAATTTTTTGGTCCGCAGCCCCAAGGTATGATCGGTTCCAGCAACCATCGCCAGCGTCTGTTTTACATGGTGCAGGAATACCTAGGGGCAAGATCAGACTTGGACACCTTTCCCACCGAAAATCCTCTGGGTTACTGGGTCTTGAGGATGGATCACTGGCCAGAGCTTGCACAGTATGCAATTGAGCTACTGGCCTGTCCTGCATCCAGCGTTCTTTCGGAACGCACATTCAGTGCTGCTGGAGGCGTGGTAACCGATCACAGGGTGCGTCTGTCCACTGACTCGGTCGATCGACTGACCTTCATAAAAATGAATGAGTCTTGGATCACCACCAGCTACCAAGCACCTGATGCTGATGTAACCGAATAATTTTTTTTGAAATCTCAGATCCCTTCAAAGACTGCCTATGCTGATGCTGAGTGACTATCCCTGAGTAATTATCCTCTTTCTCCTCAATCATCACGCTGATAGCTTGTAAGAACATTTTTGGTTCTGGGTGCCACCACCAGTGCCTAAGGCACAATTTTTCAGCCCCTGTTTAACAGGGGCGTGTAATTACGATTTTTGATGTAATACTTTGCAGCAGGGCTCGTTCCTGCATTCCAACTAGAGTGTCTGTGAGGGGTTGCAGTGTTGTGGCACCAGCACCAGTGCCTAAGGCCCAATTTTTCAGCCCTTGTTTAACAGGGGCGTGTAATTACAATTTTTGATGCAATACTTTGCAGCAGGGCTCGTTCCTGCATTCCAACTAGAGTGTCTGTGAGGGGTTGCAGTGTTGTGGCACCAGCACCAGTGCCTAAGGCCTAATTTTTCAGCTCCTGTTCAACAGGGGCATGTAATTACAATTCTTGATCTAATATTTCACAGCAGAGCCCTGTGAGGGCTTACAGTGTTGTGGCCACAGCAACACCTAAGGCCCAAATTTCTGCTGAGTATATAGGGCAGGACCCTACTTTTAAACAACTAACTTACAAACGACTCCTACTTGCAAACGGAAGGAGACAACAGGAAGTGAGAATAAATCTACCCCTAGGAAGGGAAATTCTCTCCTGTAAGAGTTAATATGGGAAAAACATTTCTCCTTTCCACTGATGCTTTCCAATCCATTGGGACAAAAAGTGAGGTGAAATCTTCTGAAGAGGAGGAAAGACAGCAAAACAAATGTCACAGGGGTGATAACCCTTCCCTATGTTTTCCAAAAAGCTTAAAAAAGATTTTTTGGCTGGAGCTAAACACGTTAAAAATGTACCCGTTCAAAATTACAAAGAGATTCTACTTAACAACAAACCTACAGCCTGTATACTGCTGTTCAGAGTATATAGGGCCTGGTGGCCCTACACCTTTCCTTATTTTAATTTGGGTGCGGGGTTCCCCTTAATATCCATACAAGACCCAAAGGGCCTGGTAATGGACTGGGGGGTACCCATGCCGTTTGTCTCACTGATTTTCATCCATATTGCCAGGACCCGACATTACATTAAACCCGCAAGCAGTTTTAAATGAGATTTTTTCCTTTAAAAATGACATTTGGTGCAGGGACTGTTCTAAACACGGGAAACACGCGTCACTTTACAGGCATACTATAGACACCCCTCAGGTATGATATTTAAAGGAATATTTCACTTTTTTTTTTTTTACTTTAAGCATCATTAAAATCACTGCTCCCGAAAAAACGGCCGTTTTTAAAAGTTTTTTTTGCATTGATACATGTCCCCTGGGGTAGGACCCGGGTCCCCAAACCCTTTTTAGGACAATACCATGCAAATTAGCCTTTAAAATGAGCACTTTTGATTTCGAACGTTCGAGTCCCATAGACGTCAATGGGGTTCTAACGTTCGTGCGAACTTTCGGTCCGTTCGCAGGTTCTGGTGCGAACCGAACCGGGGGGTGTTCGGCTCATCCCTACTGGCCACAGACATTTGAAGGCAATCGAACTTCCTGGCATGACCCAACTACCCTTCAAGCATCTGTGCTTGGATGTCGGGCCCTTAACAAATATGTGCACCCCTCAGGGGAACAGTGTAGTATGGTGGAAAAGGCATGTTGCAGACACCTTCTTACTAGGGGTAGACAAAAAGTGATCACACAAGGTTCTTGAATTTGTCCAGTAACCATTACTGATGAACCTTAGTAGACGGCGCTGTTCATTGTTTTAAGCCTGGAGTCTGTCATCTAATGTCTATGTGCAGCATTAGAATTACTTTTTTTCAAAGAGATAATGATACTGATGTCACAGTTCTAAAAAAGCTCGCCATACACTAGAAGAGTTTCAAATTAACCTTCTTAACCACTTCCCGACTAGAAGCCGCAGTCTTACTGTGGCAGAATGGCACGGGTGGGCGAAGAAACTTTATGTTACGGTAGCCGCGATGATCGGATTCGTTTCAGAACTGATCAGTCTTCAGGTCTAGGCCAATGATTTCTGGCCTGGACCTGCTGATCGGTCCTGACGAATGAAATCCTCCCCTGCCTGTGTAAGTGTAATCACAGACAGGGGAAGTGATGTCATCTCCCCTCGTGGAACTCTTTTCCATTCCAGAGAGAGGACATCCAAATGTAAGTTGCACCAACAATACACTGACACAGTACACATAGGCACATATTTCATTCCCCGATCGCTGATGCCTTTAACCACTTCAGCCCTGGAGCATTTGGCTGGCCAAAGACCAGAGCACTTTTTGCGATTCGGCACTGCGCCGCTTTAACTGACAATTGCGCGGTCGTGCGACGTGGCTCCCAAACAAAATTGACATCCTTTTTTCCCCACAAATAGAGCTTGCAGTATCCCCTTGCAGTGAAGGGGTTAACCAGGAGGGAGCGCTACAGGGGTTAAGTGTGTCCTAGGGAGTGATTCTAACTGTGGGGGGGATGGGCTATGTGTGGCACAACATCGATTACAGGGAGCTGTGATCAGTGCCAGTGTCACTAGGTAGAACGGGGAAATGCTTGTTTACATTAGCATTTCCCCGTTCTTCCTCTCCGTGAGACGATCGCGGGTATTCCCGCGGACATCGAGTCCACCCGCAGTCGGACTCACGGAGGTCTCGGCGGGCACACGCGTGCGCCTGCTATCCAGGCTTTGGGAGATCACGTACAATAACGTGATAATTGTGCAGCGGAGCCAACCTGCTGCAGTAAAACTGCGGCGGCTGGTCCGCAAGCAATTAAACAATTATTCAGCCCTTAGCACCAAGGTCTGATCGGTTCAAGAAAGGATCGCCAGCGTCTGCATTATATGGTGCAGGAATATCTAGGGGCAAGAGCAGACCTGGAGACCTTTCCAACATGGCATCCACTGGGTTACTGGTTTTTGAGGATGGACCACTGGCCAGAACTTGCTCAATATGCAATTGAGCTACTGGCCTGTCCTGCATCCAGCGTGCTTTCTGAAAGCACATTCAGTGCTGCTGGAGGGTTTGTAACGGATCACAGAGTGCGCCTGTCCACAGACTCCGTTGATATGCTCACATTCATAAAAATGAATCAGTCTTGGATCAGCAGCTATCAAGCACCTGATGCTGATGTAACTGAATGAATTTGCTATGGATCTGTAATCCCTTGAAGACTCCCAACAAAAGTATCTGTGAGGGCTTACAGTGTTCTGGCATCACCAAAACCAAAAGGCCCAATTTCTCTTTCGTTCAGTGACGGACACAGCACTTTAATCTTGACTCTAGGGTTATATCGCCACCTTTAGGAGAGGACTAGGCAGAACACTTAAAAGACAAGCACAGTACCGCCCAGGGGGCGGTCCTACTGGCCATAACCCCTCACTCTGCTTCCAGCAGCTCAGTTTTTTTCTGCCTAGTCTATGAAAAGGACCTGGCTCCCTGTGGGGACCAGTGGTTTTTGAAATTTTTTTCTTTTCTGCTGTTTTTGCTTACTGTGATCTACAATCAACAGCCGGGCTGGGTGACAGGCTGGATAATATAGATCCTGATAGTCTCCCCAGCCTGGCCATCAAGAGCATGTGCAGACCTTAGCTCTGCGCTGGGTCAGCCGCGACAGGCCCCATTCTGGTCTAGGGGTGGCCGGTGAGCTATATGCTCCGGGGCACACATATGACCGGGCTACTGCTGTCTGAGTCACAGTGTGCCGTGGCTGACAGCCACCCAGTACTGATGTACTGATGCAGTCCCTGCAGGAGGGGTAAGTATGGTTCCACCTGTTTAGGCAGGTGGGAGCAGCTGGGCACTCCCTGGGAGGTCGATTAGGGGTTCTCTCTCTCTCCCTTTCTTCTCTCTCTGCCTCTTTCCCTCCTCCCCATTCCAAGGGCGTGCTGTGTGGCTGGGCATAAGGGGTGCGGTGCGCGTACCTGGCCCGGGGGTCCTCCGGGTGGGCTTTGGGTCCTGGCAGGGGGTTGTGCTGTGCGTTCGTTTGTTCCGCTCGTTTATCCCTTCATGTTAACTTCGGTTGTTCCACTCATTTATCCTTTAGTTTTAATGTTGTTTGGTCCGCTCGGTTATCCCTTTGTTTCTCGCCTTTGTTTGCCGCCATACAGGGCGAACATTCGGCGCGGGAACCTTGGCCAATTGCCTTTGTTTGTCGCGTGCAGGGGGAATGTTTGCCACGGGAACTGCGGCCATTTTCCTGTAGCCGCGGCCATGATCTTGTGGCCACGAGGGACAGTGTCTGTTAGTTCTCTAGCAGTGGGCGGCTGTTTAAGCCAGGAAGAGAGCGAGACTGACACAGAACACCCCGTGTTTTGGAAGGCAGAAGGGAGAATGGATAGTGGCACAGCAGCATGGCACAACGCCTGGGTCAGGGTAGTGAGTCCTGTGGGGAGCCCCTCAGTCTATGGCAGCTAGGAGGGTAGGCATTTTTTGTCTCTTGCCTTAGGTCCCGGGTGACAGGCGAGAGGGGGTCAAACATGGCGTAGGATGCTGGCGCTTCTTCACCATACACCCCTATGATAGCAACTGGTTCCACTGCACTGGAGGTACCCATGGACACTTTGTTGGTGGTCCTGGAATCATTTGTTGCCAGGGTGGAGGCGGCGTGTGGGCGCAAGGTGGGTAAAAAATGCCCCCTCCCCCCGCCTGCCAGGGAAAGCTCTTATTCAGACTCCGGCCCTGCTGGCAGGTGGTCCCTGTTCTCATACTGCAGAGGTCAAGGACCATGACCCACCGGACAGTGAGGAGGAAGCCTCCATGTCCGTTTTTAGCGCAGGAAAGTGCTAGAGGGATAGAGGATACGGCTGGGGCATCTGCAGATGTGTTGGTCCCTTTTGGGTCCCACAAGCCAATCCGCACCGCTAAGGTGTTTCCCTACCTAACTTATTTTGATAAGTTTATTGAGAAGGAGTGGGAACGCCAGCAGCGGGCCTTTTCAGGGCACTTCTTCCTCAGACACCCCTAGGATGGCAACCGGTTCCCCTGCACCTGCGGTGCCCATGGACGCTCTGTTGGCGGTCCTGGAATCATTTGTTGCCAGGGTGGAAGCGAGGTGAATGGCAGTGTGTTACTCCTGTGAGGAGGGATTCCTGAAAAATTTGGACATCTCCGGTCGCTGACCCCCGGTATCTAGGTCAAATAGGGTGACCGTGATTCCGGTGGAAGGGTTCCCCCTTTTTCAAGGACCCTGCCGACAGAAAGGCCGAGGCCATGTTTACGGTTGTGGGGTCAGCGCTTCGGCCGGTGTTAGCCACTGCTCTGGTGTCACAGACACTTACTGAATGGGCTAAGTTCTTGCACCGCGAGTTGGGGAAGGAACAGGTTTCCCCAGTCTGTGTGGCACTAGCAGACCAGTTGGTGCACGACCTTAAGTATATCTGTGATGCGGCCTGGGATACGGTCCCTTTGCTTTCTAGAGCCTCGGTATCAGCAGTAGTGCTGCGTCACCTGGTTTGGCTCAAGTGTTGGTCTGCGGACCAGACATTTAAGAAAGCACTGGCGGAGTTGCTCTTTCAAGGTGGGAGGCTGTTTGGCGCCTCGCTGGATGACATTATTAAAAATGTTACTGGGGGAACGAGTACTGTGCTCCCACAATCCAGAAAAGGTAAGGAGCTACGCCGTAGGCAAGGGCTCCTCTTTTTCTGCTCAGAATCATTTTTTTTCATCCTCCTGGGTCGGCGGGTAAGCGTCCCCAGTCCAACAAGGGGCCCTGGGGGACAAAAGCGCCCCTGGTATCGCAGGCTGAACAAGCCTGCTAACAAATCAGCTTCCGCATGAAGGTTCGCCCCCGCCCGGCTCTCGGGTGGGGGGTCGCCTTCGGGAGTCTGCAGACCGGTGGACTTCTCTCCTGGAATCCGTTATGTGGTCGCTGCACACCAGAGGTTCCTGTGATTTGCGGACGGGGACGAGCACTACCAATCGGTAGCTCTTCCCTTTGGCCTAGCGTTGGCACCAAGGGTCCTCACCAGGTGCTGGCTCAGATTCTGGCATTGCTGAGGCAACTAGGGATCCCGATCATGGGCTACCAGGATGATCTCCTCCTGAAGGCGGCATCTGCCTCAGGACTAAAGGAGGATGTGGCGATCACCATGCAGACTCTTCAGGAGTTTGGCTGGGTGTTGAATCTCCGGAAGTTGGTGTTGCTGCCGACCCAGTTCCTGGAGTGCTTGGGGTTGATTCTGGACTCCCCAAAGGCGAGAGTCTTTCCTCCTTCAAGCAAGCTGAAGCTCTCCAATCTGCGGTGCGGTTACTAATGTCCCGCAGGTATTCGTTGCTGCGTTTCTGCATGCGAGGTCTGGGCCTCATGGTAGCTATTTTCGAGGCGGTACCATATGCTCAATTCCACACTCGGGTCTTGTAGAAAGAGATCCTGTCCAAATGAGACAAGTCCCCGACATCCCTGGATTGTCAAATCCGGGTGAGCCAGCTAGCCAGGGCTTCGCTTCTCGGGTGGCTGAGGTCCCCAGCCCTTTGGTCCGGGAAATTGTTCCTTCCTTGGACAGTGATCACGATGGACGCCAGCTTGACCGGCTTGGGGGGAATTTTTTGGCATCCAGTCGGCCTAGGGTTGCTGGGAGCAGGAACAATTCCGTCTGTCGATCAATGTGCTGGAGCTGTGGGCGATCAGGCGGTGCCTCTCCACATGGTCATAGAGGCTGCAGGGTCGTCTGGTCAGGATCCAGTTGGACAACTCCACAGCAGTGGCGTATGTCAATCATCATAGAGGGACAAGGAACTCTGCGGCGGCGCTGGAGGTCTCCCACATCCTACAGTGGGCAGAGCGGCGCGTGCCGGCTCTGTCAGCCGGGTACATTCCGGGCGTACACAACTGGCAGGGGGACTACTTAGTCGTCAGTTGCTGGAGCAGGGGGAATAGTCACTGCATCCGGAACTGTTTTGGCTCATTTGCCTAAGGTGGAGCATGGCGGATGTGGCCATATGGCCAGGTCAAGTGATCCCTGAACAGACGCGTCATGTGGTGGCCCCATGGGGGCATTATCATCTAATTTATGCGTTCCCCCTCTCAGGCGCCTCCCTCCTCTGCTGCGCAAAGTGGAGGATGAAGGGATTCTGGTGATTCTGATGGCCCCAGACTGGCCTCAATGACCTTGGTATGCCGACATGGTGCGGATGTTCCTGGGCAGCTGTCGGTGCAGGAGGACCTTCTGTCTTGAGGTCCGATATTCCACCCTGCCTTACCGTCGTTGGCTTTAACGGCATGGCTGTTGAAAGCCAGGTGCTGAGGGACCGAGTGCTATCGGCTTCGGTGATTAACACTATGCTAAGGGCGCAAAAGTCTTCTTCCCGGAAGATTTATCATCATACCTGGAAGGCCTACATCTCCCGGTGTGAGGAGATGGAGTGGCATCCGCGTTCTTATTTGGTTTCCAAGATCCTGCTGTTTTCTGCAGCAAGGAATGGATCAGAAGCTTGCATTGAGTACCATTAAGGAGCAGATATCAGCTTTGGCTGTCTTTTTTCAGCGGCCATTGGCGTTTCGCCCATTGGTGCGTATGTTTGTTCAGAGGGTTCGGCATGTGGCCCCTCAGGTACGCCCACCGCTGCCCCGTGGGATGTGAATCTGTTGCTTTCAGTGCTTCAGAAACCACTGTTTGAAAACATTAGGGAGATACCATTATGGACGCTCTCTCAGAAAGTAGTCTTTCTAGTGGCTATTACATCTGCAGGGCGGTTTTCGGAATTGGCGGCCTTGGCATGCAAGTCTCTTTATCTACATGAGGATAAGGCAGTGCTGCGTCCACAGCTCTCTTCTCTTCCAAAGGTTATTTCGAACTTCCATTTAAACGAGGACATTGTGCTTCCATCCTTATGTCCTCGGCCGTTGCATCCCGAGGAGGTCGTTTTACATTCTTTGAATGTGGTCCGGGCCCTGCGGGTGTATCTGTTGGCTCCTTTTCGGAGGTCGGACTCTGTGTCTTGGTGGCTGGTTCGAGGTAGGCACTTCAGCCACCGTTTCTCGGTGGATCAGATTGATTGTGGTTCAGGCTTTTGCCATAAGGGGATGGGCGCCTCCCTTTCCTGTCACGGTGCTTTCTACCAGGGCAATTTGTCTGTTTCTCTGGGTGTAAGGCGGCTACCTGGTCGTCTGTACATGCTTTCACCAAATTTTATAAGGTCAATGTGGACGCATCTTCGGATGCATGCTTCGACCGCAAGGTTTTTCAGGCGGCCGTCTGAGGTTGCGACTCTGCTGATGGGGAGTTCTTTTGGTGGTGGGTGGAGTTTATTTTCTCTGTGTTCCCACCCCTTGTTTTGACACTGCTTGGGGACATGCCTAAGGTCAAGATTAAAGTGCTGTGTCCATCAATGAACTAAAGAGAAAATAGGATTTTTGTACTCACTGTAAAATCCTTTTCTCTGATGTTTATTGATGGACACAGCACCCACCCCTCCTATTTATGTTTGTACTGCTTTTTGACAAACTGAGCTGCTGGAAGCAGAGTGAGGGGTTATAGCCAGTAGGACCGCCCCCCTGGGCGGTACTGTGTTTGTTTTTTATGTGTTCTGCCTAGTCCTCTCCTAAAGGTGGCGATATAACCCTAAGGTCAAGATTAAAGTGCTGTGTCCGTCAATGACCATCAGAGAAAAGGATTTTACGGTGAGTACGAAAATCCTATTTTTTATGCCCCTGTTTAACAGGGGAATGTAATTACAATTCTTGATATAATATTTCACAGCAGGGCCCATTCCTGTGCTCAACAAGAGTAACTGAGGGCTTATAGTGTTCTGGTACCTCCAACACCTAAGGTCCAATTTTCTGCAGAGTATATAGGGCAAGCTGTAGAGTATATATACTGCTGTTCAGAGTATATAGTGCCTGGGGGACCCCTACGCCATTTTTTATTATTTGGGTGCAATGTTCCCCTTAATATCCATACCAGACCTGAAGGGCCTGGCATGGATTTTGGGTGGGACATTCACGCCATTTTTATTTGGTATTTTTGGTATTTTTATCTATATTGCTGGGATCCGACTGCCGCAAGCAGTTTTAAATTACATTTTTTCCTTTAAAAATGTCATTTGTTGTGGCACTGTTATAAACATGGGAAAGATGCGCTACTTTACAGGCATATGAAGGACAGCTCCCAGGCACAATATTTAAAGAAATATTTCATTTTTATTGTTTCACTTTAAGCATTATTAAAATCACTGCTCCCGAAAAAACGGCCGTTTTTAAAACTTTTTTTGCATTGATACAGGTCCCCTTGGGCAGGACCCGTGTGCCCAAACACTTTTTATGGCAATAACTTGCATATAAGTCTTTAAAATTAGCACTTTTGATTTTTCACGTTCGCGTCCCATAGAATTTAACGGTTCGCACTCATTTTTTTGCCTGTTCGCATGTTCTGCTGACTAAGTCTTGTACAGAGATTATTGATTTCATAGCTGTAGAAGTAAATCATGTCTGGAGGCTAACAATGTCACGGACACAGAAGCCATGTGTGAAGATTAACAATGATACAGCTGTAGGATTTAAGTCAGTGGTTTTCAACTCCTGTCCTCAGGACCCACTACTAACATGGTAGATTTTAAGTATTACCTTGAAGAGATGCAGACTAGAATACTGCAATCACTGAGCAGCAAATTATATCACCTGTGATGTATTTCAGTTGTCTTGCAAACCTGGCCTGTTAGTGGGTCCTGAGGACAGGAGTTGAGAACCACTGATGTAAGTGGTTGTAAAGCCTTAGACCCCTTTCATACGGGCGATCTGATCAGGTCCGCCTGTCATTCTTTCAGGCGGACCTGATCGGACCCCCCAGTCTCTTCTATAGGCCAGCGGATGTCAGTGGACACATGGGCGCTGTCACTTGTCCCATCCAAACCCATCCTCTCTGCCAAAGACAGATGGTGTTCCTATTCCCCATTAGTCTGGCGGATCGGATGGCTTTCGATGGAAATGGGCAGGCAGTCGGTTTCCATCTTATTGCCCCTTAGAGGAGAGCAAGACACCCTGCACAGCGGAGAGGACACTGACCTGACATCCGCCTACTCAGCGAGGATCAACGGAGAGATCCCCCCCACTGAGCAAACAGATTCTGCTTCACAGAGGCGCCCATGTGATAGGGGCCTTAAGGTTTTTTACCTTAATGCATTCTCTGCATTAAATAAGAAGTTTGGGATTAGAAAAAAACAATTATACTCACTTAGGTGGATGCAGCATCTGCCCCCTGCCACCTCTAAGCATGAGAATCGAGCAAACACCGCTGATCATTCTGTTCTCAGTCTTCAGTGAGCAGCGAGCTGATGACTGTCAGTCACCAGCTCTCTTTCCTAGCTCGGGCGTTCCAGTGAGTGCCAGAGGGGCAAAGCAGAGGCAGGATCGTCTGGCTCAGGTTTTCAGCGGTGTGCTGAGAGGCTGAGCTAGCTGCCAGTCCAGACATCTGGATTCAGACATTAATGTTGGGATCTCTCCAGTGCCTGGACCAGCTGAGTGAGGTCAGTCGACAGTGGGTTTTAGCCCATTGTAGGCTAAATACAGTTTACTGGAGGACAGAACAAAATGCACTCCTGTGATCCCTAGGAGAAGTAGGGCCCCCCCCCAATGCCCCCTTATACTTACCTAAGCCCGATCTCGATCCAGCACTGTGCACGAGAACAGCTGTTCTCTCCACTCTCTCCTTCCTCACATGACAGATTGATAGCTGTGGGAGCCATTGGCTCCGGTTGTTGTCAATCAAATCCAATGTGAAAAATAATGTGTAGCGCTCAAATAAATGACCATTGAAATGGAAATAACCTGAAAAGGTGATCAATGCATAAACGAGTAATGTGAATACTCTGTACATACAATAAATGTACAGTTTAATAAATAATAAATAAATACAATCCATTCACAAAAGTGTTATAACATAAAAATAATAATACTGGTTGTGTTAGTGAAACACAATGGAATGTAGAACATAGTCCATATAGTCACTGCATATGAAATGGAAAGAGCTGCTCTCTCCACTCTCTCCCTCCTCACATGACAGATTGATAGCTGTGGGAGCCATTGGCTCCGGTTGTTGTCAATCAAATCCAACCGGAAAAATAATACTGGTTGTGCTAGTGAAACACAATGGAATGTAGAACATAGTCCATATAGTAACTGCATATGAAATGGAAACAGCTGCTCTATCGGAATTTCCAACAGCAAATGTGTCAGAGAGGTAATAGAAAAGGAGCTTGCCAATATCGGAAAGTTCCTGTGCGTCTGCGCGGCGGAGCCGCGCTTCGGCGCATGCGGGCTAGCAATGTAGCAGCACACACGGGTTCACGACACGGCGCAACAGTGTAATGGCGAACGAACGTTCACACGTTAGCGTCACACCCCCTTGCTGGCCTATATAAAGACTGATCTATTCCCTGTTTAATTGCTGGTTTGTCTTTCCGCTTCCTGTGTTCCGTTCCTGATTCCTGCTACTTATATTTACCTGTTGTGACCCGGATTGACCTGACCTACCTTGCTTCTCTCCAGTGTTTGACCTCGGCTTGTTTAAAGGACTTCTCTATCATCTGCCTCCTGTGTTTGACCCTCGACCTGTCTTTTGGATTCTCCTGCCTTCCTGTGTATGACCCCGGCTTGTGTAACGGACTCCTCTGCTGTCATCTCCAGTGCACTACCTCCGGCTCGCCTTCAGGATTTCTCTGATTACTGTCTGCTGTGTTTGACCCCCGGCCTGCGTAAAGGACTTCCTTATCCACTTGCTTCCAGTGTATGTTCCCGGCCTGCACCACAGACTGTCTATTACTGGGTGCCTGACCTCCTGCACTCTGCTCAGCTCCCACTGTGCTTGCGGGTTAGAACCCCAGCCGGGTCTTCTACCCCAGTTCCGGGGCCGGATTCATTGCTGCTCTTCATTTCCACGCTGCAGGAGTCCACCTCTCAAGAGTTATCTACCTGCTGGCGACCCGTGCCTCTCTGTGCCCTATACCCTCTGTACCATCTCCAGGGGTATAGTGCGCTTAGCTGCAAGGGAAGCCACTCCTAGCATCTCGGCTTCGGTGAGTACCTTGATAAAATGTTCGATGGGAGTTTGTTGTTCTCAAATTTTCTGACAACAAAATCCGTGATCAGAAATTCCGAGCGTGTAGACAATTCCGACGCACCAATTTCCACACATGCTCTTTATCAAGTACGAGACGGAAGCGCTCGGTCTGGTAAAACTAGCGTTCGTAATGGAGATTGCACATTCGTCACGCTGCAAATTTAATAATCTTTTAATGCAGTGCATTCTCTTCTTCTTTATAATGCTAAAATAATGAAGTTGTTTTGCTGATCATATTCACACAGAGTTCTCACAAACTGATTTCTTTATTATTTCTCGTGATCTCCTACATAGTTACATAGTAGGTGAGGTTAAAAAAAGACACAAGTCCAACCTATGTGTGATTATGTGTCAGTATTACATTGTATATCCCTGTATGTTGCAGTCATTCAGGTGCTTATCTAATAGTTTCTTGAAGCTATCGATGCTCCCCGCTGAGACCACCGCCTGTGGAAGGGAATTCCACATCCTTGCCTCTCCTACAGTAAAGAACCCTTTATGTAGTTTAAGGTTAAACCTCTTTTCTTCTAATTTTAATGAGTGGCCACGAGTCTTGTTAAATTCTCTTCTGCGAAAAAGTTTTATTCCTATTGTGGGGTCAACAGTACCGTATTTGTATATTGAAATCATATCCCCTCTCAAGCGTCTCTTCTCCAGAGAGAATAAGTTCAGTATTCGCAACCTTTCCTCATAACTAAGATCCTCCAGACCCTTTATTAGCTTTGTTGCCCTTCTTTGTACTCGCTCCATTTCCAGTACATCCTTCCTGAGGACTGGTGCCCAGAACTGGACAGCATACTCTAGGTGCGGCCAGACCAGAGTCTTGTAGAGCGGGAGAATTATCGTTTTATCTCTGGAGTTGATCCCCTTTGAAATGCATGCCAATATTCTATTTGCTTTGTTAGCAGCAGCTTTGCATTGCATACCATTGCTGAGCCTATCATCTACTAGGACCCCCAGGTCCTTTTCCATCCTAGATTCCCCTAGAGGTTCTACCCCCCCGTGTATAGATTGCATTCAGATTTTTGCCACCCAAATGCATTATTTTACATTTTTCTACATTGAACCTCATTTGCCATGTAGTTGCCCACCCCATTAATTTGTTCAGATCTTTTTGCAAGGTTTCCACATCCTGCGGAGAAGTTATTGCCCTGCTTAGCTTAGTATCGACTGCAAATACAGAGATTGAACTGTTTATCCCATCCTCCAGGTCGTTTATGAACAATTTAAATAGGATTGGTCCCAGCACAGAACCCTGGGGGACCCCACTATCCACCCCTGACCATTCTGAGTACTCCCCATTTATCACCACCCTCTGAACTCGCCCTTGTAGCCAGATTTCCAACCATGTACTCACCCTATGGTCCATGCCAACGGACCTTATTTTGTACAGTAAACGTTTATGGGGAACTGTGTCAAATGCTTTTGCAAAATCCAGATACACCACGCCTACGGGCCTTCCTTTATCTAGCTGGCAACTCACCTCCTTATAGAAGGTTAGTAGATTGGTTTGGCAAGAACGATTCTTCATGAATCCATGCTGATTACTGTTAATGATACCGTTCTCATTACTAAAATCTTGCATATAGTCCCTTATCATCCCCTCCAAGAGTTTACATACCATTGATGTTAGGCTAACTGGTCTGTAATTCCCAGGGATGTATTTTGGGCCCTTTTTAAATATTGGTGCTACATTGGCTTTTCTCCAATCAGCTGGTACCATTCCAGTCAGTAGACTGTCTGTAAAAATTAGGAACAACGGTCTGGCAATCACTTGACTGAGTTCCCTAAGTACCCTCGGATGCAAGCCATCTGGTCCCGGTGATTTATTAATGTTAAGTTTCTCAAGTCTAATTTTAATTCTGTCCTCTGTTAACCGTGGAGGTGCTTCCTGTGATGTGTCAACTGAACACTGCAGTTTTGGTTACTGAAGCCCCCCGATTCCCTCGTGAAGACCGAGGAGAAGAATAAATTCAATACCTTCACCATCTCCCCATCCTTTGTAACCAGATGGTCTGTCCTCCTTTTTTACCTGTTTACATAATTAAAAAATTTCTTGGGATTTTTTTTTGCTCTCCTCCCCTATGTGTCTTTCATGTTCTATCTTAGCCGTCCTAATTGCACCCTTACATTTCTTGTTGCATTCTTTATAAAGTCTGAATGCTGATGATATTCCCTCAACCTTGTATTTTTTGAAGGCCTTCTCCTTTGTTTTTATATGCATTTTTACATTGGAGTTAAGCCATCCAGGACTTTTGTTCGTTCTTTTAAATTTATTACCCAATGGGATGCATTGGCTAATGCCCTTATTTAATATGCTCTTAAAGCAAACCCATCTCTCCTCCATGTTCTTTGTTCCTAATATTTTATACTAATTTATGCCTTTTAGCAAGGTTTGTAGTTTAGGGAAGTTGGCTCTTTTGAAATTCAGTGTCTTTGTAATCCCATTGTTTCCTATTTGTGTGATTTATACTGAAACTAATTTACCTGTGATCGCTGTTACCTAAATTGCCCCATACTTCCACATCCGTGATCAGGTCTGTATTGTTGGTAATCAGTAGATCCAGTAATGCTTTATTTCTAGTTGGTGCGTCTACCATCTTTTCAAATATAACTTTTATTAACACCCACAGCGGGCAAAGTCAGCTCGATACAACAGAAAAAAAAATATAACATACAGATTACAACTGGAATATAACCTCATACATCTAATCAGTGGTGTATTTAGGTTTTGTGCTGCCCTAGGCCTGACTAAACGCATGCACCCCC
This sequence comes from Aquarana catesbeiana, assembly GCF_042186555.1. Taxonomy (NCBI): domain Eukaryota; kingdom Metazoa; phylum Chordata; class Amphibia; order Anura; family Ranidae; genus Aquarana; species Aquarana catesbeiana. Next base: position 855,307,336 of record NC_133324.1, read on the forward strand.
CTAATTTAAATACGACCCACCCCATCCTGCCGAGGCCACACCCCTTCCTGTTTAAGACCCACCCTATCATCTGTAAACAACACCCCTTCCTCTTTAGGCTCATTTGGCACCTTTCAGGGGGGAACGGGTACCTGTTTCTGACAGGTACCCTTCCCCACTTCCGGGAGACTGCGCTGTCCCCTCTGAAGTTTGCCCCCCCTCCTCCTTCCTCCGCTGGGCCATTCAGAAAGTGCAACGCGCTTCGCACATGTGCAGTAGGGAACCGGTCGGTTTCCCTTACCATGAATGATAGTGGCAAAACCGAGAGCCAATCCGAAAATCGGCTGAGGTGTCGACATCACTGGATCCCTGGACAGGTAAGTGTCCTACTATTAAAAGTCAGCAGCTACAGTATTTTTAGCTGCTGAGTTTTAATGCTATCACGGGGGGGGGGGGTGTCTCACTGTGCCCCATCAAACGCAGTCACTGTGCCCATCAAACGCAGTCACTGTGCCCTCAAACGCAGCCACTGTACCCATCAAACGCAGTCACTGTGCCCATCAAATGCAGCCACTGTGCCCATCAATTGCAGCCACTGTGCCCCATCAAACGCAGCCACTGTGCCCCATCAAACGCAGCCACTGTGCCCCATCAAACGCAGCCACTGTGCCCCATCAAACGTAGCCATTGTGCCATCAAACATAGCCATTGTGCCCTCAAACGCAGCCACTGTGCCCATCAAATGCTGCCACTGTGCCCTCAAACGCAGCCACTGTGCCCATCAAACGCAGCCACTGTGCCCATCAAACGCAGCCACTGTGCCCATCAAACGCTGCCACTGTGCCCATCAAATGCTGCCACTGTGCCCTCAAACGCAGCCACTGTGCCCCATCAAACGTAGCCATTGTGCCATCAAACATAGCCATTGTGCCCTCAAACGCAGCCACTGTGCCCATCAAATGCTGCCACTGTGCCCTCAAACGCAGCCACTGTGCCCATCAAACGCTGCCACTGTGCCCATCAAATGCTGCCACTGTGCCCATCAAATGCTGCCATTGTGCCATCAAACATAGCCATTGTGCCCTCAAACGCAGCCACTGTGCCCTCAAACGCAGCCACTGTGCCCAAACGCTGCCACTGTGCCCATCAAATGCTGCCACTGTGCCCATCAAACGCAGCCACTGTGCCCATCAATTGCAGCCACTGTGCCCATCAATTGCAGCCACTGTGCCCATCAAACGCTGCCACTGTGCCCATCAAATGCTGCCACTGTGCCCTCAAACGCAGTCACTGTGCCCCATCAAACGTAGCCATTGTGCCATCAAACATAGCCATTGTGCCCTCAAACGCAGCCACTGTGCCCATCAAATGCTGCCACTGTGCCCTCAAACACAGCCACTGTGCCCATCAAACGCTGCCACTGTGCCCATCAAATGCTGCCACTGTGCCCATCAAATGCTGCCATTGTGCCATCAAACATAGCCATTGTGCCCTCAAACGCAGCCACTGTGCCCTCAAACGCAGCCACTGTGCCCAAACGCTGCCACTGTGCCCATCAAATGCTGCCACTGTGCCCATCAAACGCAGCCACTGTGCCCATCAATTGCAGCCACTGTGCCCATCAATTGCAGCCACTGTGCCCCATCAAACGCAGCCACTGTGCCATCAAACGCAGCCACTGTGCCCATCAAACGCAGCCACTGTGCCCTCAAACGCAGCCACTGTGCCATCAAACGCAGCCACTGTGCCCATCAAACGCAGCCACTGTGCCCATCAAACGCAGCCACTGTGCCCTCAAACGCAGCCACTGTGCCATCAAACGCAGCCACTGTGCCCTCAAACGCAGCCACTGTGCCATCAAACGCAGCCACTGTGCCATCAAACGCAGTCACTGTGCCCTCACACACAGCCACTGTGCCCTCAAACGCAGCCACTGTGCCCTCAAACGCAGCCACTGTGCCATCAAACGCAGCCACTGTGCCCTCACACGCAGCCACTGTGCCCTCAAACGCAGCCACTGTGCCCATCAAATGCTGCCAGTGCCCATAATACTGATATACTTTATTAAATCATTGTACCTGCTGTCCTGGGGGTTTCCCTCGTGCTCCTCTCTCTCCTCCTGACGTCACAGCCCCAGGGCCGAGGAGACGATTCACTGCAGGAAAGCAGTGCAGGGGAGGGTAGGCGGAGCTTAAGGCTCCACCTGTCACCTGTTGCTTATGGGGGGCGCGAGTGACACACGCCACCCCCCCACATGAGAGAAAGCCCCCCACCCGTCTGACTGATTCCCGGCTCCCGCTGCCGCCTCCCGCACACTTGCAGCCCGCGGCGGCCGGCTTTCTGTAGTGGCGCCGCGGTGTATGGGCGTGCTTGTCAGAGAGTAGGGGGCGTGAGATACACACCCCCACCCTCTGCCAAGCACGCCCATACACAGCGGCGCCGCTACAGAAAGCCGGCCGCCGTGGGCTGCAAGTGTGCGGGAGGCGGCACCGGGAGCCGGGAATCAGTCAGACGGGTGGGGGGGCTTTCTCTCATGCGGGGGGGGGGGGGGCGGCCTATTTTGCCGCCCCCGCAAAGTGCCGCCCTAGGCCTAGGCCAAAACACAGCCCTGCATCTAATATCTGGCAGCGCAGATCAGTAAAGTCGTTTATAGAGCCAGTCCCTGACCAGCGCCGCCCCTTGTTATCTACTAGGAGAGGTGTATAAAAGGGATTCAGGTAGCAAGCCTGACATCGCTCATTTCCTTTTTCCTATTTCTGATCAATTAACAAAAACAAAACAAAAAATAATAAGAAAATAAAAAAAGAAGAAAATAAACAGTGAACGAGAGAGAGGGGAATGTAGGAGGGGGAAGGGGGAATTGGGTATCCTTGGTTCTGGATAGCCAAGGCATATAAAGAATAATATTCATACATGACTCTCCTGTCCAAGGAGGGCTACTCCCTCCATAGACAGGATAAACTGTTTCCAGACACTCTAATGCCCCGTACACACGGTCGGATTTTCCGATGGAAAATGTCCGATCAGAGCGTGTTGTCGGAAATTCCGACCGTGTGTGGGCTCCATCAGACATTTTCCATCGGATTTTCCGACACACAAAGTTGGAGAGCAGGAGATAAAATTTTCCGACAACAAAATCCGATCGCGTCAATTCCGACCGTGTGTGGCCTGTTCCGACGCACAAAGTGCCACGCATGCTCAGAAGAAATTTCGACATGGAACAGCTCGGTCAGGTAAAATTAGCGTTCGCAATGGATACAGCACTTTCGTCACTCTGTAATGTTAAAAATGGTTTAATACAGCGCACTCTCTTCTTCTTTATAATGTGAGAAGAATTAAGTAGTTTTGCTGCTCATATTCACACGCACTTCTCACAAACTTATTTTTGTGTTTTTTTCTTGGGAAACCTGGAATATATTGTTATTTGTCACATCTGACAGAATTGTTTTTTTTTTTTTGTGATTTCAAGCCATTTTTGGTTTAGATTTTATGTTTGTATTTTTTCAAAGGCTGATCTTTGTTTAATGTTGTTTTTAGTTTTACTCCAGACTATGTTTGTGTGTGTTTTGTGTGTCAAGTTACCACAACACCATTGATATCTTTTATTATTTAATCTCAAGGAGATTGTTGGTGTCCCTTGTTAATTTCACATTGTATTTTTGAAATGTACCTGAATCCTCACAAACAAACTGTCCTTTTTGAAGTAAAACTCACATAGGGAAGTATAATTCAAACCAAAATTCCTTTATTAAGGGCTCAGAACCAAAGAGGGAGGCAACACTGGATAAACATGAGAAATTAGCGAAGCCTGGGACCCCCAGGGCAGACATCAATTCTTGAACATCAAAATTGGTGGCCTGAGGAGTCCATATGTAAGGGAGGGCAGTCTGGTCCAGAATTCCCAGAGATCCGGAAAGCAGCAGATGACATCTGTGTCCCCAGGCTGTGGTACCACAAGAGGCTGCATCTTTTGGCCGACCAGACTGGATCCAGGGTCCTCACTTTCTGGTCTTCCTTCCACGCTTCATTCCGGGCTGTGGCTGTGCTGTTGGAGATGTGGCAGGAGGAGGAGTAGGACCTGGAGGAGGAGGAGGACTGGGAGGACCTGGAGGAGAAGGAGGAGGAAGAGGAGGAGGACCTGCAGGAGGAGGACCATCTGTGAGTTTGCAAAGGTGTGTCTGAGATTTAATTTGGCCCCTCATACCTTTATTAAGAGCCTCCAATATGAGCGACTCACACATGAGTTGTTGTCCCTACTCCATCCTCTGCATTTTAGAGGCAATGATGGCAGCGAAGTCCTCCTCCACGGTGTGTGGTGCTCCCAGGGCCTCTGTAGCCCTCCAAAAGAGGCCTATGGCAGCCTCCTCTAGGGCACTCCTCCTCCTGCCACTTTCTCTTTCCAGGGGGAGTGGAGGGACCGGCATATCAGGCAGCCAGCTCGGCCCGGCCACCTCCTGGCTGAGACTTCCCTGTGTATGAAAAAGGGACATGGTTTTAGTTTTTGCATCATCAATCACAATCCTAAATTAGTACTCCAAACTAACATCTAGTTAACATCATTGATTGGACAACCAGAAATATTTAGAGGAATGCTATACCTGGCTCAATCTGGGCTCTTCCACATGTTGTTGCCTGGAAGGCCCAGGTTGGGCGTCAGAAGCCTCAGCTGGAGGGGAAGGAAGCGTGGAAGGAAGACTGGAGAGGGATGACCTGGGCTCAGTCTGGCCTGCCAGAAAATGTCATAGTACCACATCCTGGGGACGTAGATGTCATCTGCTGCTCCGGATCTCTGCGAATCCTGGACTTTCTGGCGCTCCCTTACATATGTGCTCCTCAGGCCACCAATTAGGATCTTCAAATATGTGATGTCTGCCGTGGGGATCACCTGCTTCACAATTTCCAACAAATGATCCAGTGCTGCCTTCCTCTTTGTTTGGTTCTTGTAATGTGGGTGGTTGATCTCCCACAGACATGGCAGCTCCCTTAACATATCAATGAATATTGACATGAAGTCATTATCTTTTAATAAGATATCCATGTTCACTGCAAGACACAACACAAGACAAAGCCTAATGTCAGACAAAACTCTCCTAATCTGGTTACAATATAGGCCTCAATATAAAGCAGTATAGGCACAAGTTTGTCTCTTACCTTCGTTCTTACGATCGGCGCGTCCAATGCTCCTTCGTCCGCTCACAGATCGTACGTACTACGCACGCGTGTTACGCTTTATACACACTGCGCATGCGTGTAACTCCACCCGCCCCTGACGTTCTTTCTAGTCTATTCCCCACCCCTTTTCGTTCGGCGCAGTGGGTGAAGAGCACATGGCGGAGTTAGAGCAGGTGTGTGCTAATTCTAGCAACGAGGAGGAGGAAAACCCGGATCCGGAAACGTCCCGATCCAGAAGGAGACGATTTAAGGCCACAAATATGTCCTTTGGGGAGATGTTGGAGATGGTGGACATCATGAAGAAGGCCGACTATGACGGCAAGTATGGGCCTTACCCCCACCCCAACATCAGAAAGGCCAAAATCATTGCTAAAGTGATCAAAAGTCTGCACAGAAACTTCGGGGTACGACGATCGAAAGATCAGCTCAGGAAGCGGTGGTCGGACCTAAAATTAAGAGCGCCCGAGCAGTACCGAAAGATCCGGAGAGTGCTGCAAAAAAGTAAGTAGTTGTGCTGTGTTCCTATTCTTTTTGTCTTTATTACGTTCGTGCTGCTCCATATGCTTATCTTAATTGTACAGTTTAAACTGTCAATTTTAATGTTCATGGGCCCATTATTCGTTCGTCTACTAAATTTTTTTTTCACCCTCTAAAACAACATTGTTTCTGCCATATGCATTTGCCCACATTTTTTAGGACCTACTTGGATGAAAAATATTTGTTTGTGTAGATGGGTTTGTTACTAGAATGAAATGCTAACTAGATTCTGTGTAAGGAGATGACACTCAGCAGCTGTTTTCACATCTGGACACTGGAGCACTAGTGTGGGACACAAGAACACCATTTTTAATAGGGGGCACACAGGTGCTCCAGTGTATACTATAGGGGGGTCTCCATCTGTGAAGCTTGTACTAAACAGGTAAAGTATTGCAGGTTGGCAAAGGACAATAAAAAAGCGACATCTTGGAACTCTGCTAAAATAGACAATTGTACCCCACTTCCAAGCAATGTTTCCTATTTATAGTTCTGCCATCAAATCACTGTGTGCTAATTATACCATTTTTGTTTTACATAGGGGAGAGAAGACTCGGAGGACACCCCTCATCCGAGGAGAACAGAGACCCCCCCACCTCGGGAAGAAGGGGAAATACCACCATCCCAAGAAGAGCAGGAGGAGGAAGAAGATGTGGTTGAAATTGCCACCACAACAGGTGAGTGTCTGCGACCACAGGCTCAGGTAAAAGATGGATGCTGGCAGATTTTTGATACCTGTTTTTGTTTGGTTTCTCTCTTTTTAGGTGATCGAGATCCTTTCACATCCGAAAGTGCCCAGATGCTGATCGGGGAGATCATGGGGTGTAATTTGGAATTGGAGAACCTAAAGACAAAAATCAATGATGTGATTAAAAGAAATAATAACATCATTGATGTTTTGGGGCGAATTTAATACCCCACAAAATCACTTTTGGTTTTGTGTGGTACAGTGTTCTACATTTTTTTGTAATGTTTAGAAAAGCCAAATTTGGAGAATGCACACAGTGTGCCAACATGTGCTATCTGCCATTACAGGGGATCAATGGACGCGTTTTGGGGGTGCAACCCCTTTCTCAATAATAAAGTAGCGGTGAGGAAGGGCTTGCTCCCCCAAAACACGTCCCTTGATCCCCCGTGATGGCAGGTCGCACATGTTGACATTCGTAAATTGGTGTGCATCTTCCAAAGTTTTTGGTCTTTCTTGTTGGTTTTACACAGGCCTGTTTTATCGTAAATGGACATTTCTATTTTTGATAATGCCACCCCAAAAATTGTTATACAAAAAACATGTTGGTTTGTTCTAAAAACCGTTTCTAAATGCACATGTGATTGTGCAGGTATTAAAAAGTTTGTTAATCAAGAATGTGTGGATTATTGTCTCAACGCGACAACATTTTGTGGTGATGTAATTGCTGTTTTCATAAAAAATGGTGGTTATTTCCTAAGGCCAAATCCTCTTTGCACTACAAGAGCATTTTCATTGCAGTTTCAAGAGCACTTGTAGTATAAAAAGTGTATACGCCTTTAGTAAATAACAGCCAACAGTGCTTTGTATAAGGTTACACAATCACGCCATTTTCAGGACTCCACACATTACTGTCAGGGTCAGCTAAAACAAACACAAGCAGTAAATGTCCACAAAGAATTTCTTTGTTTTTTTTTATTGGAAAAAGGCTTCACAAATTTGAAGGCATATTGATGGCCCCCCTACCCGCAAAGAACTCCAGGTATCGTAACCGGACATCACGGGCACTCAGGGAGGGCAAGCCAGGATGGCCGCTTTCAAGCGCCGTCAGTGTTTCAGGTATCACTCCGGCCTCAGACCCAACTGAGCCAGCATAGTTGGCCGAATGTTTCCTTAAAAAGTTATGGAGAATACAGCACGCCAGTATAATATGGTTCAGTTTATACTCCGCCATATGGATAGGTGTCAGAAAGAGGTGGAACCGGCTGGCCAGGATTCCAAATGTGTTCTCCACCACTCTTCGGGCTCTGGCCAGCCGGTAATTAAAAACCCTCTGTTCCGGGGTGAGGGTCCTCATCGGGAATGGCCGCATCAGGTGGTCCCCCAGCGCAAACGCTTCCTCAGCAACGAACACGAATGGGAGTCCTTCCACATTGTCTTCTGGAGCTGGCAAGTCCAAGCTGCCATATTGGAGATGCCTGTAGAACTCCGTCTGGGCGATGACTCCACCATCGAACATCCGGCCATTCTTCCCCACGTCCACATACAAGAAGTCGTAATTAGCCGACACCACCGCCAACATCACAATACTATTGAACCCCTTATAGTTGAAATAGTACGACCCCGAGTTGGGTGGTGGGATGATGTGGACATGTTTCCCATCAATTGCCCCTCCGCAGTTAGGAAAGTCCCACCGCTGGGCAAAGTGGGAGGCCACAGTCTGCCATTCCTGTGGCGTGGAAGGAAACTGTTGAGGAAAAAATAAAAAATAAAAATTTTTGCACAGAAACATGGCAAGCAGATTAGACACAAACATTCTGGGGCAACCTCCAGATAGCATTTATTAAGGGGAATTTAACAACACCAAAGTCTAAGGTACACCTATCATATTTCCCCCCCCCCCCTCTCATGGGCCATTTCGAACATTATGGGGGGTGTCGAAATCTTGGACAGGTAACCCTCTTCACTTCATTGAGAGATGAATGCCTAAATACAGGGTATTACTTGGAACAGCCCCTCAGTTACACTATTGGCAGCCCACTGGACAGGTAAGAAGTGTCATAATACAAAGATATAAATACACACTGGACACATTTGAGCACATTTGAACATTCTGCTATTACCTGACTCAAGATAATAATAGTATCTTAAAAATTCAAACAGTACCATTGGAAAGTATACAGGCATGCCCTTGCACTACATGCTTTGGGGAATTCATCCATAAATCAGAGCACAAAAGAGGTGGGTATAGTGTGTATGGGTTTGGCAAAGTCAGCAGATAGATGATTGAGGATAGATAGAGAATTGGGATCAGCTGACTTAGCAGTTGGGGGGAGGGAGGGTTAGTAAAAATGATTTGGGGACACCACAAAAAATATGCCTCTGCCACTCTGCCAGAATTTAAAGCAAAAATAACATTTATAAACATTTTAGGGGGTGTTTGGGGTAAAGCACTACTATGGAGCTGAAAAAATACATTGTTAAGTGACTACATGAGGTGAATATAGGGCCAGGAGAGACCATGCTGGTGAGGTTATTGAAGGCCAATCTGTATGAAGGACCTAAAAAAATAATGACATAAAAATCCAGCATGCATGAGGACAAAGGGGACATTCACAGCAGATTCCAATCATGGTAATTAGGGAACGAGGAAAGAAATACAATATATTATCAAACATTAAATACAAAAAAATGTGATATTAAAGGATAAAAATCTTACCTTCATATACTCCTTCTGCAGGACCTGGATGATGGCAGAACAGGTCTCCGGGATAATGATTCCCAGAGCCTGGGGGGAGATGCCTGTCGAGAACTTCAAGTCCTGCAGGCTTCTCCCTGTCGCCAAGTACCGCAGGGTAGCGACCAACCTCTGCTCCGCAGTGATGGCTTGCCTCATGCAGGTATCCTGCCTGCTAATATAAGGGGTCAGCGAAGCCAACAGACGGTGAAACACGGGGTCCGTCATCCTGAGAAAGTTCCTGAAATCATCAGGATTATTCTCACGGATCTCACGGAGCAAAGGCATATGAGAGAACTGGTCACGCTGAAGCAACCAATTCTTGGTCCATGAACTCCTCCCCACCCTGTTCATGGACTGGACTTGTGTCAAGGTCAGGACCCCAACACCAAGCCCTCGCACAGCACGAACTCTACGAGGAGTACGCATACGCAACATGGCTAGAAAACGGTCGGCTGCTCAGAACGAAGTAACAGAATGCACTGAAGAACAGCAAGGCCTGTGAAGAGCGACCTGAAAAACAGTAACGAACGTACAAGAATACAATGACTAATTAAGGTCACGTGGAACTTGCTTGCACGCACTGAAGAGCAGATACAAACCCACAAGCACAAACTGAACCGCAGAAAACGATCTGAAAGCCACGATTCTGAAAAAGCGCGAATCGTCTCTCACCAAACTTTTACTAACACGAGATTAGCAAAAGGAGCCCAAAGGGTGCCGCGCTTGGTTCTGAACTGGCCTTTTCTAGTCTCGTCGTATGTGCTTGACGTCACCGCGTTCTTAGCGATCGGAAATTCCGACAACTTTGTGCGACCGTGTGTACGCAAAACAAGTTTGAGCCAACATCCATCGGAAAAAATCCTAGGATTTTGTTGTCGGAATGTCCGAACAAAGTCCGACCGTGTGTACGGGGCATAAGTCGTGGAATATTTGTCCTGTTGATTTTGCTCAACCTCCAGCAAGTCCTCCATTCTACTAATGTCTACCCCCTTACGCAGCCAATCAGCCGCCGTTGGCGGTGATTGTTTTTTCCAGTAGAGTGGAATGCAGGATTTTGCAGAATTGAGGAGGTGCCCCAAGATTGATTTTTGATAACATTTGGCAGGGATATTGGAAACATTTGTGAAAATATATGTGTCACTGGCGCAAAAACTATCCTATCAAAAATGGTGTAAGTGATATTTATAGCTGCTGCATCCAAAAAATTTTTCAGAGAAAAAATTAAATTAAAAGTGCTATGTGAGTGGATGCGCTGCTCCCATCTGTGCTCTCTATATTGCCTGTGTATGTGCTATCTCAATAGCCTAATTTGGTTCACCATCCACCTAACAGATTATATCTCATTTATACAATAATCATATGTTTGTATAATTCATCACATGTGAACAACAACTTAATCCAAATACTTTAAATCATATAAAAAGTCCAGTGACATATGTCACATCATGATAGACTCTTCTTCATATGTGTTGCGAATCATCCGTTATAATTGCCGTGGGCGGCGTGCTCTTGTGTGTGGTATCAGATTAAAAGTGACTTAGTGCTTCACCACCACCTGTGAGATTTGCCACTCACCAGATTAATCTTTAAAACTGCACCTTTGGTTCATTAACAGGGATAACCACTCCACTCAAAGGAAACTTTTCTCCAATATCTATACCAGGTCCTCAATGTTCCTCATGCAAACGGATAAAAAACCATCATCGCGCAATAACGTTTAAAACCTTTATTCCATACATAAAAAACACTTTGCACTCACATTTCCAAGTGCCATTAGGCCGGCACCGAGCTTTTCCCGCAGTTAAGGACGGGTGGGCACTGCAGCCCGGTTCGTCTAGTGTGTGCTAGATGGTCTCCGTTGCCGCTTACGTTTCCCCTGTTTGCGTTCGCGTCCTCTCCAAACCCCGTTCGTTCCCGGTCACGTGGGTACGATAATCTCCCAGCAGCCTCTACGCGTTTCGCAATCAAATTTGCGTCATCAGGAAGCTGCTGTGTGATTGGTTCTCATTCTATTTATATTGTTTGCGGGCGGAAATTGTTTTACCGCCATCTTGGATGTGGGAATTCCCTTAGTTCCGTTCTATTATGGCTTTCTTTCTCTTAGCGCCATTTTGCTTATGGGCAATTCGCCCATTCCGTGATTGTTCATTGCACCCGCTGTTTCCCCCTCTACCATTGTTAATGCTCATTCCAATTTACCTATTATTATATTAGTTGTATATGAATGGTTATAAACTAACCCGTCCGTATCTGCTGGAGAGGCTCTCACATGTTAAAAAATACATAGATACATGGCCTTTGTTGGCCTTTATATGCTTTAACTAAAAAAACTTTTTATGCACATTGTTATTCCATATTTGATTACCGCTAGATCTGTAATATGGAACAGCAAATCCTTACCCTTTCTAAAATAATTTTTTACATAGCAACTATCCAGAAAATGAAATTAAATTAAAAAATAAAAAATAAAAATAAAAAATAAAATGGAATAAAGAAAAAAATGGAATAAAGAAAAAATAAATAAAATGGAATAAAGAAAAAAGTGAAATAAAGAAAAAGAAAGAAAAAATAAAAAATAAAAAATAAAAATAAAAATAAAAAATAATAAAAAATAAAAAATGTAAAATAAAGAAAAAATAACATAAAATTGAAAAAATATGAAAAATATAATAAAAATAAAAATAAAAATAAAAATAAAAATAAAATTGAAATTAAAATTAAAATAAAATTAAAATAAAAATAAAAATAAAATTAAAAAGATAAATAAAATAAAAATAAAAATAAAAATAAAAATAAAAATAAAAATAAAAAATGAATAAAAATAAATATGAAAATAGATGTAAAATAAAAATGAAAAAAATAAATAAAAATAAAAATAAAAATAAAAATAAAAATAAAAATAAAATTGCTAAAAATATGAAAATCTGATATAAAGTGTAAATTGATTTTAGTAATTTTCCAAAAAACAGTTGATGTCAAGTTCCACGTTCAACCCCTGTGGCCTCATCGTGTCCATTTTGAATATCCAGTGGGTTTCGTTCTTTGAAACCTCCCTTCTCATGTTGGTATTCCTCCAATTGCGTTCTATTCTGTCTATCCCATAAAATTTTAAATGTTGGGGGTTTCTGCCATGTATGTCCCTAAAGTGTTTTGATACACTATGGTGTTTAAATCCTTTTTTGATATTTCTGACATGTTCGCCTATTCTAATTGACAAAGCTCTAGTTGTTCTGCCTACGTACTGTAGTCCACAACTGCACTCCAGTACGTAGGTGACATGTGTACTACTACAGGTTATCAACTTTTCTATTTTATATGTCTGCTTGTTGGTATTTTCAATTTAACAGATGTAACCTTTACCCAGGAAGAACTATTAGTATTAGACAGCGGAATCAAATATGCACCTAAGGCAACTTTTAATCAATTTGAAGCTTTTATTGATTTACAAAAGTTTATCAGAAAACTATATTTAAAGAAATATTTTTTGGAAAAAGAAGAATCACAACACCAACATACCGATACGGTATATAAACATAGCAAGTTGAGGAATAAATCCACGTTCAACCCCAGGTCTACCACTAACCAACACATAGAGGTGTTCAAAAGGCTAGTGGAAAAGGAGATAAGAAACATTAAACCAACAAAAAGTAGTAAGGATAGAATATGGCAGGGATTAAGGAAACTAGAAAAAAGGAAAAACATAGTAATACGACCGGCCGATAAGGGGGGGGGTGTAGTGATCCTAACAAAAGAAGACTATTATAAAGAGTTGGAAAGATTAGTCAAGGATCCAAGTACCTACCAACCCCTAAAAAAGAATCCAAACAGAGAGTTAAAAAAGAAATTAAAAGAGTACCTAGACAAGGGTATAGCGGATAAAATCCTGAACAAAAAAGAAGGAAGATACTTATTGACAGAGGCCCCAAGAATACCAGTGATATATCAAGTCCCCAAAATTCACAAAAGTAAAACCAAGCCACCAGGGAGACCCATAATCAGTGGCATTGAGTCAATACATTCTAGGTTAGGAGAGTACCTAGATGTATTCCTCCAACCTATAGCAGGAGAAGGGAAGTCATTTCTTAAAGATAGTAAAGATGTTATTAACAATTTAAAAAACCTAAAGGTAGACAACTCCACACTATTGGTAACACTAGATGTGGAGTCGTTGTACACCAACATTAAACAAACCGATGCCCTGGCAGCAGTAGCATGGGGAATGAAAAACCTATCGGACCTAAAATTAAAACAAAGGAGGTTTATTTTGGAGGGATTAAGAATGGCCATGGGGAATAATTTTTTCTGGCACGACCATAAATACTATAGACAAATTAAAGGGGTAGGCATGGGAAACAAGTATGCACCGAGTGTGGCCAACATCTTCCTGAGTAAATGGGAGGAGGAAGAAATTTACGGAAGATGCTGGCCACATTTGCTGCTATACAAACGCTACATAGACGATATCCTGATAATATGGAAGGGAAGCCACGAAGAGTTGGAACAGTTCATTCAGCATATTGGTGGCAACCAATATGACATAAAATTCACTGCTACAGTACATCAACAAACAATTAATTTTTTGGACTTAGAAATATATAAAAATAAAAACACACTTGGGACCAGAACACACTTCAAAGAAACGGACCGGAACGGGTACATACCAATGGGGAGCTGTCACCACCCCCAGTGGAAAATATCCATTCCAAAGAGCCAGTTTATCAGGATTAGACGGAATTGTGACCAAATGGAGGACTATTTCCGACAGACGAATATCCTGATAGACAGGTTCATAGAAAAAGGTTATAAAAGGAGTATACTGGAGAATACACGTGAAAAAGTGGCTAACATTGATAGGGAAGCAATTCTCAGTAACAAAACAAAGAAAAATAACCAGGATAACAATATACCATTTATCACGGGTTTTAATACTCAATATAAGGAATTAGAAGATATTATAAAGAACAACTGGCCCATCATCAGTAGCGACCCACAACTGAGCAAAGTACTACCCCGAAAACCAACATTTATATATAGAAAAGCAAGAAGGATCAGGGACAAAATAGTCAAAAATGTGCCAGACCCTCCCAAAAGTTTGTCAAATTTTTTTAATCAGAAGGGATTTTATAGATGCGGAAAGTGCAAAGCCTGTAGATCCACCAATAAGAAAGACAGAAAAATAACAGACTTTAGGTCAAATACCAACAAGCAGACATATAAAATAGAAAAGTTGATAACCTGTAGTAGTACACATGTCACCTACGTACTGGAGTGCAGTTGTGGACTACAGTACGTAGGCAGAACAACTAGAGCTTTGTCAATTAGAATAGGCGAACATGTCAGAAATATCAAAAAAGGATTTAAACACCATAGTGTATCAAAACACTTTAGGGACATACATGGCAGAAACCCCCAACATTTAAAATTTTATGGGATAGACAGAATAGAACGCAATTGGAGGAATACCAACATGAGAAGGGAGGTTTCAAAGAACGAAACCCACTGGATATTCAAAATGGACACGATGAGGCCACAGGGGTTGAACGTGGAACTTGACATCAACTGTTTTTTGGAAAATTACTAAAATCAATTTACACTTTATATCAGATTTTCATATTTTTAGCAATTTTATTTTTATTTTTATTTTTATTTTTATTTTTATTTATTTTTTTCATTTTTATTTTACATCTATTTTCATATTTATTTTTATTCATTTTTTATTTTTATTTTTATTTTTATTTTTATTTTTATTTTTATTTCTATTTTTATTTTATTTATCTTTTTAATTTTATTTTTATTTTTATTTTAATTTTATTTTAATTTTAATTTCAATTTTATTTTTATTTTTATTTTTATTTTTATTTTTATTATATTTTTCATATTTTTTCAATTTTATGTTATTTTTTCTTTATTTTACATTTTTTATTTTTTATTATTTTTTATTTTTATTTTTATTTTTTATTTTTTATTTTTTCTTTCTTTTTCTTTATTTCACTTTTTTCTTTATTCCATTTTATTTATTTTTTCTTTATTCCATTTTTTTCTTTTTTCTTTATTCCATTTTATTTTTTATTTTTATTTTTTATTTTTTAATTTAATTTCATTTTCTGGATAGTTGCTATGTAAAAAATTATTTTAGAAAGGGTAAGGATTTGCTGTTCCATATTACAGATCTAGCGGTAATCAAATATGGAATAACAATGTGCATAAAAAGTTTTTTTAGTTAAAGCATATAAAGGCCAACAAAGGCCATGTATCTATGTATTTTTTAACATGTGAGAGCCTCTCCAGCAGATACGGACGGGTTAGTTTATAACCATTCATATACAACTAATATAATAATAGGTAAATTGGAATGAGCATTAACAATGGTAGAGGGGGAAACAGCGGGTGCAATGAACAATCACGGAATGGGCGAATTGCCCATAAGCAAAATGGCGCTAAGAGAAAGAAAGCCATAATAGAACGGAACTAAGGGAATTCCCACATCCAAGATGGCGGTAAAACAATTTCCGCCCGCAAACAATATAAATAGAATGAGAACCAATCACACAGCAGCTTCCTGATGACGCAAATTTGATTGCGAAACGCGTAGAGGCTGCTGGGAGATTATCGTACCCACGTGACCGGGAACGAACGGGGTTTGGAGAGGACGCGAACGCAAACAGGGGAAACGTAAGCGGCAACGGAGACCATCTAGCACACACTAGACGAACCGGGCTGCAGTGCCCACCCGTCCTTAACTGCGGGAAAAGCTCGGTGCCGGCCTAATGGCACTTGGAAATGTGAGTGCAAAGTGTTTTTTATGTATGGAATAAAGGTTTTAAACGTTATTGCGCGATGATGGTTTTTTATCCGTTTGCATGAGGAACATTGAGGACCTGGTATAGATATTGGAGAAAAGTTTCCTTTGAGTGGAGTGGTTATCCCTGTTAATGAACCAAAGGTGCAGTTTTAAAGATTAATCTGGTGAGTGGCAAATCTCACAGGTGGTGGTGAAGCACTAAGTCACTTTTAATCTGATACCACACACAAGAGCACGCCGCCCACGGCAATTATAACGGATGATTCGCAACACATATGAAGAAGAGTCTATCATGATGTGACATATGTCACTGGACTTTTTATATGATTTAAAGTATTTGGATTAAGTTGTTGTTCACATGTGATGAATTATACAAACATATGATTATTGTATAAATGAGATATAATCTGTTAGGTGGATGGTGAACCAAATTAGGCTATTGAGATAGCACATACACAGGCAATATAGAGAGCACAGATGGGAGCAGCGCATCCACTCACATAGCAATATTGGAAACATGCAGTAAGAAAAATGCCGGATCACCAGGTATCTTATATTCTGTAAATTTTTGAGTCACTTCCCGGACTGTCATCCAGAAGTTAGTCAATTTAGGGCATGACCAAAATATGTGAAGTAATGTGCCTCTGTCTCCCTGACATCTCCAGCAAAGGTCAGTAGTATCAGGATAGTATTGGTGCAAGAGGTGGGGAGTAAGATACCATCTCGTCAATAGTTTATAATTAGATTCTTGTATTTTCGTACAAACTGAGGTCTTCAAAGCAAGTCTAAATGTATTCTGAATTTGAGCCCGTGTAAATTTTCTTTGTAGGTCCTGTTCCCATTTATCCAAGAACGGCAAATGTGGTAGGGTTGCCGGGCAGTTCAGCATAGAGTATGTTTTGGATAGAACCTGTGTTATATTGCCTTTGTCAGAGCAATATTCTTCAAACGTCGTCAAGAGGCAGGCAAAATTACGGGGATTAGGTATGGTATCCAGAAAATGTCGTAACTGAAGTGCTGGCCAAAAGGTAAATTTAAAGGGGCCCTCCTCCAACATTAATTCCTTGATGGAGGGCCATCTGCCATTCATTAGAAAGTGGGATGCTTGGGTTATGCCGGACCAACGTAATTTGCCGAACGTATGAGGGCAAAGGCCCGGAGAAAATTGTGGGTTCTCTAGAATGGGAAGTAACGGAGAGTCCAAAGATGAGAGGGAGTGTTGTTTAATAGCTAAAGAACCTATACGAAGCTTCAACCCCATTAGGGGGTGGCTTTTCAGTAGTGGTTGGAGGTGATCATAGCACCACAGGGCCCTTGAGAGTGGAATACGTGTTTGGGCCTGTTCTATCAGAGCCCATAGTTTAGATCGGCCATGACGGCACCAATCGACTATTCTGCCTACGTGGATTGCCTGATAGTATGCTCGGATATCCGGAAAAGCTAGCCTGCCGTGTTGCTTAGGTAGAGTCATTAAATGAAAAGAAAGTCGTGGCTTCTTGTATGCCCACACAAACTTGATAAAAAGCGTGTTAACTTGTTTAAAGTAAGATATAGGGATCCTGATTGGTAAAGCTTGGAGTAAATACAGAAATTTAGGTAGAATACTCATTTTTAGTAAGTTAATTCTATCAAACCACGAATGCAGGCCCCTATTCCAAGTCTCTAAAAGCGTGCGGGTTTTGGACAACAGTGATGGAAAGTTAAGTTCAAATATGCGTGACGTCTCCATCGGAATACAGGTGCCTAAATATTCCAAAGCTGTCGCTGTCCATTTGAATTTGAAACTGAACTTAAGTGTAGACAGCACGGAAAGAGGTATCCCTATCCCCATAGCTTCTGATTTATGAAAATTAATTTCCAGGTTGGAAAGGAGTCCATAGATCTAGAACTCGCGTAGTAGATTAGGGAGCGAGTTAGCGGGGTTTGTCAATGAAAAGAGCATATCATCCGCATAGGCCAATATTTTGTACTGATCACCTCCAACACTTATGCCCTGAATGTCCGGGTTCAGACGGATTCTATTTAGGAATGGTTCTAGAGACAGGACAAATAGCAGGGGGGAAAGCGGACATCCCTGTCTGGTGCCATTCAGTAGAAAAGGGATCAGAAAGGACCCCATTTACTTTAACCTGAGCCGTAGGTTGTGAATAGATTGTAGTAATCCATTGAATAATGGTATCTCCTAGGCCCAGGTGTCGAAGGACCGTGAACATATATTGCCAGTTCACCCGATCGAACACTTTCTCAGCGTCCGTACTAAGAAATACGCATGGTGTGAGGGAGGTTCTAGCTACATGAAGCAAGTTTAAGACTTTGGTCGTATTATCCCTCGCTTCCCTAGTGGGGACAAAGCCTACTTGATCCAGATGCACCAAGTCTGGTAAGTGAGTTGCTAGGCAAGTTGCCAAAATTTTAGTGAACAGTTTAAAATCAGCGTTCAGAAGAGAGATTGGCCTATAACTGCCACATAGGGTCGGGTCCTTGCCTTCCTTTGGGATGACGGATATATATGCTTTTAACGTATCTCTAGAAAGGGCCTCATCATTGCCCAAGTCATTAAACAGATCTACCATGAAGGGTCCTAATGTAGGGAGCAGGGTTCTATACTATTGCAGGGTAAGGCCGTCCGGGTCGGGGGCCTTTCCCGGTTTTGTAGAGTTTACTGCTATTGTCAGTTCCTCTAAACTTATCAGTTTGTCTAGTTCCGCTTTGATTTCAGGTGTAATAGTGGGCATCTGAGCTGCTTGTAGATATTCATCCATCAGTGATTGGGAGTTTGTGGCAGGTGGTATGTTATAGAGGGACACGTAGAAATCTCAAAAAGCCTCCGAAATCTCCAATGGCAGGGCTATCTTCTGAGCTTTTGAGGACATAATATGTGGTATGTATGATTGGAGTTTTTGTTCCTTAATTGACCTGGCTAATATTTTCCCACACTTATCCCCGTATGCGTAGCTGGTTTTCCTGCATTTCTGCAGTGCCGCCTTGGCTCTATATTGTAGGAGATCATTGATTTGTGCCCGAGTTTCAGCTAGTTCCCGTTCTATTATCTGAGAGGGTTCATCTTTATGTTTAGACTCCGTGGTTTGAAGTTTAGTCAGAAGCAGATTTAGTTGTCGTTCCTTGTCTCTTTTAATTCTGGAACCATGTTTAATAAAAATGCCTCGTATGACTGTCTTGTGAGCCTCCCATACTATGCCTGGGTTACTGTCAGGAGTTCGATTTGTCTGGAAATATAGAGGCAATTCTTTGGTGATTTCTGATACTACTTCTGGGACCTGTAAGAGGCTTTCATTCAATTTCCACATGCGTGTCGCATGTGAAGCAACCTGCGATAGAGCATATGTAATTAATATGGAAGCATGGTCAAACCACGTGATCAGACCAATGGAGGTTTCGTGAAAAGCATGCAGCTGGGCATGGGGGATTAAAAAGAAATCAATTCTCGAATAGACCTTGTGAGGGGGAGAGTAGAATGAATAGTCTCTTTCGCCCGAATGTTGAAGGCGCCACACGTCGATAAGTTGGGCATTGTGTATAGCTTGATTAATCCGTTTATGGGAGCCTATAGGGACTGATGATTTTCCTGAGGACGTGTCTACTTGAGGGGTCAGGGAGACATTAAAATCCCCTCCCAAGATCAATGGGCCCTCCTTGAAGTCCATCAATTTGACCAAAGTTCGACGGATAAAGATGTCCTGGTGATCATTAGGCGCATAGATCGTTGCTAGGGTCAAGCGCACCCCGCCGAGAAGCCCTTTTATAAACGCAAAGCATCCCCCTTCATCTAGCAAGGCCTCACTGCAGACCCATGGAAGTTTACTAGATATGAGGATAGATACACCTCTAGATTTAGCCATTTTATTAGTGGCATGATATATTACAGGAAAAAATCTGTTCTTAAGCACGGGCAGCTTATCCTCTTTAAAATGGGTCTCTTGTATGAATGCTATATCAGTGTGAGAGGCCTTCAAATCGTGTAGCAACATTTTCCGATTCGCAGGGGTATTTTGTCCCTTGGCGTTGAATGAAAACACCTTAAGGCTATCCATCCCCAAAAGGAGAGAAAAAAAAAAAAAGGGGAGGGGGGTGGGTGGGTTGGAAAGGAGAAGGAAAAGCAAAAATAAATGAATAAATAAAAAAAAAAAAAAAAGAAGGAAAATGGAGCGAGGGACGGAAACACAATCCGTTCCTCACACCACTTAACTTAAAGCAACTAAATTGGTTAACACCAAATAATAAGTCACATCTACTCCCCAAAGTAGATTGGGGGGTTTGTGTGATGGCCTATGTGGGGAAGTGGGTAGAGCAAACTCCATAAGAGCATTCCCAATCCCCCCCACCCCACCCTCATCTTCGTAAGATTATATACTCAAACTGTATGTTAAACTTAAAACAAAAACATTATCTTACCATCAGTTCAAACACCAATATTTCATGTCAAAGTAACATTAACCAGAGACGTCTGTGTCCCTCCCCCAGCCCGACACCTCCCAAGAATAAGAGGGGGCTTGTCTGACCGGAGGAGGGAGGCAGACGTCTCTGGACCCCCCCCATCCTCGTATACATAAAATGCCCCCGCCCCGGGGGTCCCCCATACCCCAGGTGCATACATCTCCCAGTAAATTGGGAGTAAATTGGGAGTGAGTTGGTGACTTCTCTCCTGAGATGCAGACAAGCAAAGAAAGTGTTTCCACCGCTCAGGCTGACACTGACCCAGGTGTATGTAGAAGTTTCAGAGCAGAAGAGCTCCAGGTGCTGGCTGAATGCTAGGCAAAGCAGGCTTGAATGGAGGAGAAGATTTGGATGCCGCACACTGGATGTAGTCAAAAAACGTCACTTTATTGAAAAAATGGGATCATCAAAACAACAAGACTGTCATGCAGAAAGTACAGGTAAGCTGACGCGTTTCGCACTCAGGACTGAGTGCTTACTCATGAGCTATGAGTAAGCACTCAGTCCTGAGTGCGAAACGCGTCAGCTTACCTGTACTTTCTGCATGACAGTCTTGTTGTTTTGATGATCCCATTTTTTCAATAAAGTGAAGTTTTTTGACTACATCCAGTGTGCGGCATCCAAATCTTCTCCTCCATTCAAGCCGACTTCTCTCCTGGGCCTGACAATGGCCAGATCCTTAATCCATGGCTAAACACCAGGGATCTACTCATCCAGGGGCACCAATCATAGGGAGCATTTTATCATTCCAGTGCCCCTACCCCAGTGTTCCCAGCCCCAACAACGCCCCCATCCAATCCAGGGGAGAGCGGGGACCCCTCTCCGAAACCTTCAGTTTCAGGTCCCCAAGCATCTCAAGACTCCATAGTGAGAGAGGGTAATTCTGCGCCGCAGGCGCTGATACCCCCTGTTACACTGAAGAGCATGGTCAGTAGAGGGAGGCACGGGGCCATTGACCTCTAAGCATCCCACAAGTCCATCATACATAAGCACGATTGGCCCAGACGCAGCGAGGCGGGAAGCAGTGAGTTAACTAGTATGGCCATCATACAACCCCCACACCCCCTGGCAAAGGTTATAAGCATATTCTCATTATACCATGATACCGTTTAATATGGATACCTTTGAGTAGATATAACACTTTAATAGGTAATCAATAATAAAACAATAATTATTTCCAGCATTGAAACACTAAGGCTTATGAACCAGTCCCTTAATCAACCTTGAGTATTCAGTCAGAGAAAGGATCCAAAAAAGATCCAAAAAATAAGACCCAGGATCATGCCAAAAAAAGGGGGATTGCAATAAGTTCTCAGTAAATAAGTTCTCAGATAAGGGTTAGTAATTTGGCAACACCAGCCAAGGTGACACATGTAGTTATCAAACATATATTCGTATGTCCGTGTGTCCAAGAGGCGTCCAGGGGGCGTCACTAGGGGCATTACTAGGGGGTTCCCCAGAGGGGGGGAGAAAAAAAAAAGTGGAGGGGGAGAAGTGACTACTAGCCACAGGGGGGAGAAAAAAAAAAAACAAAGCTACAGGGGTTCATCAAAAGCAACAAAAAAAAAAAAAAAACACAGTGACAGGGGAAAAAAAAAAAAACAACAAAACAATAATTCTGATAGCTATGTGGCTATGGCTGTGCGCAGTGTGCCATGTAGTGCCTGGATAAGTGCCTGGACGTCTGGATAAGTGCCTGGACCAGTCTGTGGTGGGACAGTCAGACATTTACTCTGGGGCTATTTAGCCCACATTACTGGTCTCAGCAAACTGGGTGTCCCACTTTTTCAGATGAGAAGTTTATGGGCACACATCTCGCAATAGATGCCGCTGATATTATGCACTTTATGATTGTGCCCTACATACATATATAATATTTTGAACCTTGTACGGTAGAATATCCATATGGACTATTTGGTCCTCAGTGCCTGCTCACATGGAACCATCATACTGGAATATATTTGAATGCTAAATATTGTTTGAACCCCTGACCCCTGATGAAGGTATTTGAACATCTCATACCGGAAACGTGTCGGGCATCTGGGCATTCATATTTTATACCACCCTATGTATAACATTTTTATGACATTCCATGTAATTTATGTTGTGCATATTTGTCATCTGTGGATTTTATATGTTTTTTCATTATTAAAGTTTTCATTTTTATGGACCTTCTGAGTGTGTGGTCTATTTAAAGTCCCAGTTGAGGGGGTTACCACTTTTGTTCCTAATTGAGGAAACGTTGGTCAGACCTGAAACTGAGGGAGCACAATCAGTACAGAAGGATCAAGAGAGTCCTTCAAAAAAGTATTTGTCGTGTGTTCCTATTATTATTATTACTTGCATGCTGCTCCATGTGCTTTTCTTTACTGTTGTACAGGTACTATTTAAAATGGCAACTTTCAGGTTCGTGGGCACAGTAATCGTTCGTAGTAAACATCATTTATTCGCCCACTAATACAATGTTTTTGGCAGATGTAGGTTAACTACATTTGTTCAGGCCTATTTGTCTTAAAAGAAGTTTAGTGCATTGTTGTCTAGATGGGTTTGTAACCAGAATGAAATGAAAACTTGATTCAGTATAAGGAGAGGACACTCAGCAGCTGTTTACACATCTGGATGCAGGAGCACTAGTGTGGGACACCAGAACAAACTTTTTAGGGTGTCCCACACAGGTGCTCCAGTGGATACTAGGGGTGTCTCCATGTGTGAAACTTTACCAAAAAAGGTAAATATTCCAGCTTTAAGAAAGGGAAAAAATCATGTCTTCAGCTTGGAACTCTGTCAAAACAGACAACTGTTCAACACTTCCAAGCAATGTTTCATATTACTATTTCTGCCCCCAAATACCTGTGTGCTAAGTTTACCTTTTTTTTATTCACATAGGGGAGAAAAGAATCGGGACATCAGAGGACACCAGGGACCCCCAACCTCCTAAAGAAGTGGAAATCTCCACACCACAACCTAAGTATGTGGAGGAAGGAGAGGTTTATGAAGTGGGCGAAATAGTGACCACAACAGGTGAGTGTCTGAGACCACAGCTTCAGGTAATAGATGTATGCCTGCATATTTATAATACATGGTGTGTTTTTTTATTTTAGGTGATGTGAATGTTGTGGAAGAAGAAAAACATTTCACAAGTGCAAGTGCACACATCCTCATCAGGGAGATCATGGTGTGCAACAGGGATTTACAGAAGATCAAGGAAGACATCAATGATGTGGAAAAAAGACTCAAAAACATCATTGATGTTTTAGGCAAAATCTAAAACACACCAAAATTTAGCATTTTTTTTTCTAACCTTTCTTTAAAAATTTGAAAGCCAAATTTTGAAGATGCACACAGTGTGTTAACATATGCTATCTGCCATCACGGGATATCAAGATACGTGTTTTGTGGGTGCAACCCCTTCCTCGCAACTAAAGTAGATGAGAGGAAGGGGTTGTGCCCCCGAAACACGTCCATTGATCCCCCATGATGGGAGCTAGTACATGTTGATATTAGGAGTGGGATCAGGAGGAAAATCCCCATTTTGACTCTCAATTTGTGTGCATCTTCAAAATTTGGCTTTCACAGGGGTGATATCACCCCATTTGATGAAGGCAAGATCAACACAGTTTGGACATACTAATGTCTGATATTGCCTTCAATTTATCAAGGTTGAACTTTGTAAGTTTCTGAGTTGTGTATTGTTTTAAAAACATGCCCATTTACCATAAAAAAGGATATTTCTACTGTCCAAAAAATAAAAAAAATTCCAAAAATATGTTGGTTTGTTCAAAAAACCTTTTCTGAATGCATATGTGAATGTGCACAGAGTAAAAAAAATTCTACTCAACAATGTATGGCTTCTTTCAATGCTCAATAGCAGTTTTTTTCTTAAGTTGGTGTTTACAGTGGCAATGGGGGTTATTTACTAAAGGCAAATCCACTTTGCGCTACAAGTTCAGTGCACTTTCAAGGTGTATTTTCCTTTAGTAAATAACACCCACAGTGCTTTATAATTTGCAACAATCAGGCCATTTTCGTCACTCCAAAAAATTAATTCATAGTGCTGAAA